>NW_015659401.1:1493765-1496009 GCF_001515625.1 Sinocyclocheilus rhinocerous | reverse complement strand
TTCAGCAAATCAGCCTGGTACGCCTGCAATACTGCCATCGTATGCAAGGCAGCACCAACCTGACCCGCTGCCGCGTATGCCCTACCATTCAAGCGCGAAGTCTCCTTCAATGGCTTGGATGGCAGGGCTGGAGCCTTCAACGTCGATGTCACCCCAGCCGAGAGATAGCTCGCAAGCGTCTCTTCGATAGGGGGCATCGACGCATATCCGCGCTCACGCATCCCCTCGATGTCAGCATAATTAGACTTATGCTGGTATTGATGGATGCGGGCTGAATATGGTTTATCCCATGCCTTCTCGATCTCAATATGGAGATCTGGAAGGAATGGGAGGCTCACGGGAGCTGGGCGGTTATGTCCAGAAAGAAATCGCTCATCAAGTCTGCTGCGAGCAATTTCCCCTTTTTCGTGCCTCCACTGCAGGTCTAACCTAGCAGTAGCACGATTCATAACCTCCAGCAGCTCATCATACGCAGGTCAGGCTGACTGAGAAGGCTCAGAAATATCCTCTTCACCCTCATCAGCCAAATCCTGCTCACCTTGACTGGAAGCCAACAGAGCACTTCCTGCTGGATCAGAGGATGTAAGTGACAGCACATCCTTTTCCAGCAGTTCACCCTCGTCAGCCGCCGATGAGCGCAAGAGATTAACCCCTCTCTCGAACTCGTCAGCAAGCTCCATCTGCGATCCCCACGATCTCAGTCTCCTCGCTGCCTCAGCAGCGGCAGGACCCGAGCCGCGGGGGGCAGATGATTGTCCCAATTCCCTAGAGAAAAGGGACAAACGAGAGCGGAGCTTTCTCAATGAGAAACGTTCACAATGAACACACTCCGTTCCCTTGAGAACAGTGCGCGCGTGCTTTTCGCCCAAACACATAACGCATAGGTCGTGTGCGTCATCTGGAGTCAGATAGCACTGACACGGATCCGCACACTTCCTAAAACGCTTCACAATAGACATCGTTCTTACCAAGTCACACTTCAGAAACAAATGACCCTGAAGACAAAAAGAAGAGGATGACGTATTCCACAGGCGCTGTTTTATACCCGCAGTCGCTCATTTGCTTACGTCATAGGCTTCCGCCTGCCAATGTCAAGTTCATTGTCGTTTTTTCATTCATGCTTCAGACACCGGTCACGCTGAAGGCTTATCCCTAGCGCCCTCTAGAGGATGCAGCGTTGAGTTCCCTTTCGAAAGGGAACGTCTCAGGTTACGCATGTAACCATACCCGCAGTCGCTCATTTGCTTGCGTCATGGGCTTCCGCCTGCCAATGTCAAGTTCATTGTCGTTTTTTCATTCATGCTTCAGACACCGGACGCACTGAAGGCGTTCACCTAGCGCCCTCTAGAGGACGCAGCGTGGAGTTCCCTTTCGAAAGGGAACTCACAGTTTGCCTCTTTTCATTTAATTAAAGTCATCCTTTTCATTTAATCCCATAATGAGCACATGGCTAACTCACCCTGGTGAATATTGTGTGCTATGTGTATGTTTTGCAATCATTATAGCTAACAAATAACTTATTCCAGGCACAGAGAGAGGACTAAAAGCTTTCTGAAGGGACTTGGTTAAAAAAGTACTTTTCATCAGGAGGCTTCAAATTAATATGAACATTACGTTCTTAATGAATTTCTGTGCTTTCTCCCACTGTAATGCAGTGTAAGGTTCAACTCCCACACCATCAGAGCATCATTGGAGACAAAACCAGAATGCAGGTCATTTTCAAACACATCCAATTATCAGCACTCACTGTGCTATATGAAAACTTTCTCTCAGTAATTGTTTTAGTGGCTGGGAGTCATTTCGACCTGGCACATATAACATGCAGAGTGAATTGGCTACCCAGCAGAGTAAAAGGCTGAATTGCAACCAAGAGTTGCGTGCCGAGTGCCAGCATCAATCCCTTCACAGATGCTGCAGCTCCATGTTCACTACTGGTCAAAATTATAGAATAAATAAGATTTTTTAATTTTTGTTTTTAACATTATGCTTACAAATAAAACAGTTATATTGTGAAATATTATTGCAATTTAAAAGAACAGTTTTATATTGTAATATATATTTAAAATGTAATTTATTCCTGTGATGGCAATATTCCTGTTTCCACTAAGGCCACAGCCATATCACCCTGCAGCCCAAGACTGGTTGCCCACTGAAGCTAATCAGGGTTGAGCCTGGTCAGTACTTGGATGGGAGACCTCCTGGGAAAACTAGGTTGCTGTTGGAAGAGGTGTTAGTGAGGCCAGC
>NW_015659401.1:1478731-1493720 GCF_001515625.1 Sinocyclocheilus rhinocerous | reverse complement strand
TAGTGACGGGGACACTATACTGTCAAAAAGCACCGTCTTTCGGATGAGACGTTAAACCGAGGTCCTGACTCTCTGTGGTCATAAAAAATCCCATGGCACTTCTTGTAAAGAGTAGGGGTGTAACCCCGGTGGCCTGGCCAAATTGCCCCTCTGGCCTTTGTCTATCATGGCCACCTATTAATCCCCATCCACTTCATTGGCTCTATGACTCTCTCTCCTTTCCACCTGTAGCTGGTGTGTGGTGAGCGCACTGGTGCCGTTGTCCTGTGGCTGCTGTCACATCATCCAAGTGGATGCTGCACACTGGTGGTGGTTGAGGAGAGATCCCTATATATAGTGGAAACAGTGTATCACACTATTACTGTTTTACTGTATCTTTGGTTAAATTAATGCAGCATGGGCATAAAAGACTTCTTTCAACAACATTACAAATCTTAATTATTCCAAACGTGTGACCAGTATAAACATAGGGTTGTAGTTAAAAGTATTACACTCAGAAAATAGGCAGGCTTCATGACAGCAAATATCTTGGCAGGTAAGTTAAAGACTTCAAATAGACCTCTGGAGACAGGTTCTCCTCTAATGAGCCACAGTTGGTTTCCAATAAATCTCTCGATCCATATTAGTGCAGCGTGCTTCTTATCACTGTATGCCACGGCTGTCTCACCCCATAAACCACAGGCAGTGATACACTGAGCATTACTTTTAGCCGTGGATCAGTTCATTTCCACTGATCTCAAGAAAAAAAGAGAACACACATGGTATGATTTTTAATTTAATGTTATTGAAAAAAATTGAGGGAACCATTAAAAATATTTGTGGGAGTAGCTGTGATCATAATGTTGAATTTGTCACAGTCTGCTTCTTGTGAACTTTAGTGGATAAAGGAGGAAAAACGTTTTAGTTTTTAGTTTTAGTTTTAGCACACTGAATGGCTGTTGATTCCTGGGGGAAATCAGCATTGTTTCTTTGCTTGTAATGGCTGCCAGGAGGATGCAAATGACATCTTAATGGTGACCTTTTGCTTTTAAGTTAACTGAGCACTCATTATAATTAGCTATAGTCATTATAGACCTAATCTCTGTCTTATCATCTGCAGATGTGGTTTGCAGTGCAGCAGATCATGTGTGTGGATGGTGATGTGTAAGGTGTTAAGGTGTTACACACTAGCTAGTTACAGTATGTTCAGGAAGGGCTGACACCTCTAATTTGGCAGCTGTTTTCTGACCTCCTCACTTGCGTCACACTGGGATTTCCTGTTGATTGTTTGTTGCTGAATTAATCTCATGCAACCTCAACTAAGACATTAGTTCTGCACTAATATGCTAGTTAATGAAGCATAAAAATGTTGGACCACAAAATAAGACTATGCTGCTGCTTCTTGCATGCTTATTCATTCTTAAAAATAAAGGTTACTTCAGCTTGATGCCATTAGAGCCAATTTCACAGACACATATATAGGTTTTTAGAAATCTATATGCTGGTGTTTTAGGAGTTAATGACATGATGCTTTTTGTCTTATTTATTAATTAATTTTATAATACAATAAAAATGCAGTTCATACATGAATTTGCTTAAATACATGCCTTCAGTGATGATAATGTATTTATTTTATATAAAAACAAAAAATGTGAGGGTGTTACAAATATCCTTATATAACAATTCATTTAAAAAAAAGAATGAAATGAACAAAGTTGTTCATTATACAAAAAAAGACAAAAGTTTTTAATAATAGGTTCTTTAATAAAACATAAGGTGTTACTACTGAGCCATTGAGGTACCTTTGTTTTTAAGAGTGTTGCTGCGAGCTACACTAAAAGTTAAATAAAGATTGAAATTTCAACATGTTATCATCGGAAGACCATTCAAAAGCCCATCTGGAACTGATCTATTCTTGTGCTTGTCTCATTTGCCCAGGCAAATAAAACACCAAGATTGGATAAATTGCTTCATTAACACCTGTTTCTGTGCCATGACATCACTCTACGTCTCACATTCCTACATGATTCTGTAAATTATGAAAAACAGATGTATAAGACGTGTGCAAAGGTCTGGCGTTTTAATTGAAAACAGCTTTCTGCTCTGAATCAATAACTCTAAGAGTCTGTTTTAATAGTAAAACATCAAATGACTGAATTTTAACCAGTAGAATAAAAACTGAAGTCGCACAGTTAACTAGTTCGTAGAGAATCCAAACGCTGTTTCTTAAAGGGATAGTTCACCCAAACGTGAAAAGTCTGTCATTATTTACTCACCCTCATGTCATTGCAAAAATTTTTCTTTTGTCCGAGAAATAAAAAAAGAAAATATTTTGAAGAGTTTTTCCAATTTTTGCCCTCCAAAATGCAGTTTCCACTCATTTTGTTAGTTTGACAGTCAAAAAAAAAAACTATATAAAATACTTTTATAAGAATCTCATGTCATCATTTACAGCACCTTTTCTTTTGGGTGAAAACATTTTATGTGTCTCCAGTAAGTGCCATGTAGGCTACATCAAAGCAGCGATTATAGAACCTGGAAACTCCTGGCCAAAAAAAAAAAAAACACATGAGGTAACAGAAGTCCAGAGGGACACCTCCTGCCAGCCTCATCCACTGTCTCTTTTATGCCATGTAGGCTACATCAAAGCAGCGATTATAGAACCTGGAAACTCCTGGCCAAAAAAAAAAAAAACACATGATGTAACAGAAGTCCAGAGTGACACCTCCTGCCAGCCTCATCCACTTAATGTCTCTTTGAGTTATTCCACAGACAATTATGTCTCCATTTCTGTTACCATGTATGGCCTCTGTGTACTCCTTTATGACAATGAATCCCCAGCATTTATTCATTCTGCATTTCAGAGCTCTAGGGCTTGTATCTGAGAAGTAAACACAAAAAAGGAATGAGGGAGTGACAAAGAATGACATATACCATCAGGATTCGGTGCTGGATGGGTCTGATTTCAATATGGGCGGACAGCCAGGATAACAGATGGTCATGTGATGACAGCAGCAAGTAATTTACACTAATAAACACTAGTCCTGTTTCACAAAGGCAACATATTATATTCAGGACCTTAAGGTAGTCTTCTGATATAGAATGAGGCTTTATCTAAAGTGGAAACAAAAGGCTTAATAACAGGATAAGCAAGATGATTGTTTCTGCCTTTGGTTCTTTAACCTATGCCAAACAGACATGCCATTAAAAGGGATCTCTTACTTAATTAGATTTTTTTTCAGGCATGACATTGAATTAATGTGTTACATGTCTGAGTGGAATAATCTGATTTAAAATGAGAGAAAAAAGTGCATTCTGTAGTCATTTTAATATGCATTGTGTATACATGTCATTGATAGCCTATGTGTGAAGAGCAACCCGGAGTAGATTAAATACCTCATAGGATGATTTGGATCTAAATGTATTCGCTCTTTTCATGTGCTCAAATGGTTCTTAGTGGGGTCTTAGCATTAGATTTCTGTGAAATGTGGAGTGCAGTGCGTGAAGCAGGTCTTTGTGCTGTACGTCAATAGGGACCGGAAATTAGTCACTCTTTAAAGTACTTTGAAAACCTTGAACAAAAATGGACAAAGTTAATGGAAGTCATTCATTATTAACCCCCCCCCCACCCCCCCACACACACACACACATGGAAGCCTTATTGATTATCCATTTTGACAAACAAATCCTCCTTTACAGATTTTGTATGCAGAACCCAGTTTAAACCAGATCAATCTTCCATCTGCCTCTTACATTAATTAGAGCAAACCTCATTTAACACTTCAAGATAATGCAAGATTGTGACAAAAAAAGCTTAAAATAAACTAATATAGGTCACTATCCAATGTTAGTAATTTTGCACACAAAGAAACTAGTACATCACAAAAAAAAATAAAAAAAATAAATCGAAATCAGTGTTTTGTCTTCCTTTCCATTATAACATCAAATCATCCACGTAAATTTACTTAAAAAAAGTAAAACTGTAAGACATTTTCTATTCTTCTATATTTATCACATTATTATAGAATAGTACCCTTAAAGTACATTCTCACAATTTCAGTTCATTGTGTTTTTTCGTATTTTTCTGATGCTCTAAAGTGAACTTGAGCTTTTAAAACCCATTTCATGTATAAACCAAGTTTTTTTCATGTTATTTCTTCACTACCATGTAAATTAGCATACAGGGTCAATTAAAAATGCATAGATGCATGGCAGGACTGCGAGTCACAGCTGGTGGACTGTAGTGTTAAAATCACAAGGCAGTCTGTTCTGGAGGGAGAAAATGAGACACTGGATTACTCTAATGGCAAAATCATTAAGCTCAAGAGAGACCCTCGGCTCTTACTTTGTGAAAATGGCTGCTGTGAGTGACTCCATAATCTCTCCTCTGAGTGCTTTTGTGGTGTCTCATTTCAGCTCCCCTGTGGCCGTTTGTGTACACGGCTAGTTGTTTTTGTGTTTCACTGCATATGCAGCAGCGTTAGTCTTCATGTGTTTGTGTCCACGTGCGTCATGCAGCTCATCTGTGGTGATAGCTAGTGTTTACGTTGTACTCTATTGATGTCTCCCACTCCTCATGTTCAGACCATTACGGCACTATTACAGTGTGAAAGTTCTTTGTTCTGCACGGCCATGATGACAGCTGTGGCATGTTGCTGTCAGGTTTAGAGATTTATATAATATGCTGCAGGCTAATAGCAAAAAATGGCAGATGTATCAAATGTGGGAAAGGAACACGGCGTGTAGCCATGGGCTGTTTGTTTGGCTAGTATTTTTCAGATATTTTTCTTGGACTTCGAGGCTGAATAAAACCATGCTCTGATGCTGTGCTGTTTTAACCCCCAGGGCAGGAGAATGACTTTATTGGGGTGGCCTGTGGAGGTCTCTCACAGACCAGTGCTGTTAGACTGTGTGGTGCCATGGTCAGTGCCCTGCTCCTTTTCTGGAGACCTGCGCTTCACCATCAGTTTTGCCTCTTTTCTAAAAATCTTTAGAGAAAGGATGGTGCACTTTTCCACTCACAACATGATTCCATTATCTAGGAAGCTTCTAAAGAGCTGAGATACTGCAGAGAAGGAGATTTGGCCCGTGACATGAGCATGTGGAATCCAGAGAAAGACATTATGTTCCAAATCGTATATTGACAGAGAAGCCGTATGTGTGCCTGGCAGACGTTTTAAGACTCTTTAAGGGGCGCCAACTGATGCAACACTTTTATTTGTGGTGGAGAGCTGAGCATGATTTAATAACTGAGACGTGCTGCCTATAGCTCAGCCGAGGCTCAAGTGTAATTGAGGTAAATGATTGGATCAGTTTGGAGAGCACTCGTGAATATCAACCAGCGGCTTTTCTTCAGTAGTTCTAAATCACATTTAATAACCAGGCCATTCTTAAGCTGGTTAAAGTCTTGTGTCCTTATAAAACCTTCTCACGGTGGAATAGACTTTGATTTAATGGTGAGAGGGTCAAAGAATGAGTTGTTCAGACTGGCTGCCTGTTTGTTTAAAGCTGCTGATGTTAGGTGAGGTTGTGTTGTCTGTTGTTTTCTCCTCACATGTAGGCTAGTTTAACGTCAAAGGCTCAATGTTTTTCCAATAGATGAACCTCTGGAAGTCACATCCTCTGAGCCTCTGTAACCTGTAATGTTACAGCTAATGTTTTCACATGGTCTCTCATTTCTCCTACTTGCTGTAGATCATTATAACATGTTTGTTTTTCTGTTTTTCTGTCACTGTTTCAGTTCATTTGTGTCATACCAATGTGCTTTTTCCATGTCTTTTTTAATGTATAAAAATATAAAATATATAAATTATTAATGTAAAATTATAAAATACATTTAGAAATGTATAAAAAATAATATAAAAATAATTGAGACTTATGCTGTCCTGTTTCTCATATTTTTCTCGTGAGGAAAAAAAAGCCCAGTAATCTCACAACACTCTTATCAAATTCTTATAAAAAAAAAAAATAAAAAAAAAAATAAAATATATATATATATATAGTATTGTAAAATACTATATAGATAATCAAGACATAATTAAGATAAAAAAAACTTAATAACAGCAACTTTTCTAAATTGCATACTTGCCATTGATAATTTAAACTCCCATCCCTCCATTTTATTTTATTTTATTTTATTTTTAGAAGATATTTATCACTGTAACATTGCGTATGCACTCAGTTACACTAGCTAGGATTATAACATAACTGGCATTATTTTTTAATTTAGTACAGTATTGGGACTGTAAGGCCAGAATTTAACTTTTATCCTTTCATATTCATCATACATATTAATCTCTTGATGTATCTCTTCACCATCACTAATGGGGTTCATGGTAAAAACCTTCCCATATTTTCCTCTCTGGTGGGTCCATTTATGTCTAATTTTGCTTTCATTAAAATGAATCCATTCTCTCTTTCCTCTCTTTGCTCTTTCCTAAATGTCACAGCAGGCATATGAATCAATCAATCAAGGGAACATTTACCACTAACGTCATGAATCATTGGCCTTTTAATGTATCAGTCATATAGCCTCACTCTTCCTGTATATATATAGCCTACAGAGGTTCTGTGTGGCCAAACACCTAGACGTTTGTATGCCATCTAATTTACTGTATCCAGGCTGCACTTTTGTTCACAGGCATATGAGGTGAATGAGAATGAAATCTAATGGAATATGATATAGTAATAAACCTCTGCTAAGAATAGAAACATTTTACAATATCACAGTCTATTCCAATCACATGCTGCAGGGGCTCATTCCCATACTGAAATAGACATTGCTGAGTTGCAGCTATACGCATGCAAAGGTTGAAATTATTCTTAAGGGGATGTTTTCCACGGAGCACAGAATGACACAAATCATACTCGTGGTGATTCACTGATTGATTTACTCTTCAATGGTGATGACCTACAGAATAGAGGGAAGGTGGCTGATGGGCGCTGAATCTAATACTTTAACATAGTCGTACTGTAAAAGTATGTGCTGGCTGACTAATGCTATTTATGTATCAGAAATGAATTATGTATGCAGCTATGCTTAGTAAACGCTTCAGGATCATTTTGGATCCTCTGCAAACTCTAAAGCTGTTTCTTGTGCTGTAATGGCTGTGATTTATCCTTTTGTTTTGCTTTTTTGTTTCAGGAACATACTAGGAATTAATTTGAGGGCTTTGTGCCTTCCCTCCAAACACTGAAAAAAAGATCAGTCACATCCAGGCGTACATTAAATACATCATTTATTACAGAATACAAATGGCATGACACTTGTATTTCATAAATACCACTAATATAGACAAATGTTGTTGAACGTACTTCAATGTAGTTCAACAAAACAGTGATAAATCTTGTGCGAAAATAGCTCAAAGAAATGTAAGTAAACATCATACTGGAACAACTATAACTATATATACAGTACACATGCCATGAATTAGGAGTTTCTAAAAAGGTTGTTGAGTGGGAAGCTTTCATTGAACTTTTGCCTACCAAGTGATCATTTGCATTATGAATTTGAAATCTGCTCTTATATCATTAAAGCAATATTCAGTGCATTTTTAGTCACATCTTCATGCATCAGTAAGAAGCTGCCCACACTGTGTCTGTACTTAACAATGTGACAATTAATCTCCTTCCAGGCAAAGTATGCTTTCCAAAATGTCTGTTTCAAACTGTGAAGCAGAACATTTTAATACCAAAAGGTGCCTATGAAATATCGTGGTGTGGTTGGTGTGATTAGACTCTACAAATGTGTATGTATTTGTTAAACTTACTATTGGAAAATTACTTAGTGCACATTAAATGCTGAAGGTGGCATCAATATGATGTCTATAGCGTGATTAACTCCAGAGCATTGCTTAATCACTAACATGAAAGTGCAATTCATGGTAATTTGCATGCAAATAATCTGTGACCTATGTCTAACTGAAAGACATTTATGAATGTAAACACTGTACTCAACAGGTTAAGCGTGTCCACAGAGAAGGCAATATTAATATATAGTCGTAACACAACAGTAAATCACATTACCACAATCAAAGCAAAGATTGCACAAATATTTCATTTAGCACAACGTGGTACAGGTCAGTGTTTCTCACGAGAGGTTACTGTGATCTACTTGCAGAGAAAATCCTTCCCAGAAGGGTGCAGTGTTAACAAATCTGTCACATACACTTTCACTTACTGAAAAAGGACATGCATGCTTTGCGGTGTTTACAGTAACAGAGCATTATTTCAATCTGTATATATATATATATATATATATATATTTGTAATATTTACATATAAATTGACATTGTTTGACTTATGTTTCCAATGTAAAATCTTGTACAGATTTACAGTGCGCCCTTTTAGGAAGCTGGTTTTAAACTGCACTTTGATGTAATGCTTCATTGAAACAGAAATATTTTATCACTACATTTTATCCATGAAAAGTAAACATGTAGAAATGTTTGAAATCCTCAAAGTGTTTTGCTTTGCACATAAAATTGATCAAGACAGCAAAAAGTCACAACTGATATGAAGAGATTTCCTAAAGAGCAAAGTTCACAGTTTTCGACAGCATAAACAGGCTGCACAGTAACAGAGAGACACTTGCCCTAAATTAATAGTTCACAGACACTGACAAGCATTGAAACGGTTTACCATTTACGCAGTTTATGATATGCATGGAACATTAGATTAAACACCTGAAATATGAGTGAGTGAGGAACAGGGAAATTGCTGCGTGCTTTGCACTGCATGCATTAGCTGAGCCTGACAGGAAACTCGATGCCTCCTAATTTATTTATCTTTCTAGATAAGGTTTTTTTTTTTTGAGGGAGTCACATAATAACTTTGATAAACACTGAAATTCAGGGATTTACACAGAGGCTTGTTGGACTTTTGTTGCTCATTTGTTGAGACTTGTTGCTCATTTGTACTGGAAAATGTTAAGAATATTCCTAGGGTGAATAATTGAGGATTTGGCAGCATTCAGGACTGTGCCTGCTGAGGGAACCGAAATGACATAATGCAGATCAAAACGGGCCACCAGAGAAGTTCTGTTATCGTACATGTTTTAAGCAAGAGATACAGATTTTTGTTTATGCTGTGAATGCCATATTGTGCATTAGCATAAAATGGTTTATATTTGTTGACTTCCATCTAAGGTTACTCAGCTTAAGAAATCACATGACTAAAAGACTGAACTTTATAATTAAGCAATTTCCTTAAAGAAGCTGGTATGTACATATGGTTCCTCTTCCTCTTTCATTGTGGTAAGAGGCTTTGTTTCTGTGCTGACTTACCAATTGGGTCAGTTTTTACCCAGACATTTTTAGATGTACTCTAAAACAGGGCTGTGGCAGGTGTACAGTAATTTTTTTCTGTTACTCTGTTAATCTAAGGGAAGCAAATCATTCTTTAAAACTGCAACTCAGTTCCTCAGTTTAAGCAAGATGACAGAAACATGACTCAGAAGGAATGTCCCTTTAGTGAACAACCACTTCAAAGTATCTTTTTGCTATCAAAGAAGTACAATCTCTGCAAGCATTTCTGTTCATTTAACACTGACTTGATAAGCATTTTTAGCTTCTAGTTCGCCGTTTTCTTTAGCTGAAACTACTTTTTGAGGGCGCAAACAGTTTTATGAGCGAGGTCATGGTGAAATGAACCGATAGAGCAAGTGAATCTAGACGAGAAAGCAATGAGGTAGATGAGGAAAACAAACATTTAAAAATGTCCCTTTTTCCAACACACACCCACCGTTGGCCACTTACCAGAGGAGGCATAACCTGTCCTTATGTGACACATTGAGAGGTCACAGTGGAACGAGTCTGGACTCGCAAGGTGATTTACAACACACTCATTATGTTTTTACTGCAGTTCCCATTAGAGTCCGTTTTATCTGCTGACATGCATCCCTCTTTCTCAGAGTTGCCCTCAGCTGGGTCACTGTCTTCTGAGCTGCCTTTGCTTCGCCCTCGGTGCTCACTTTGCCAGCTGTGCCCACTATATGTATATCCATTGACTGGCCTAATGTTAGGGTAGCGCGACCTGTTGAGGCATAGGATCTCCTTGAAAGTGTACCTAAACTCTGGACTTCTACAGTAGATCAGTGGGATATATATATATATTCGTTCTCGTGTGAATGACAAACTGAACTTAACTGATATTTTTATCAAAAGCGACTTATAGAAGAAAATAAAGGAACATAAGGAATTTGTCACAGACTAAGGGAAGCAAATCATTCTTTAAAACTGCAACTCAGTTCCTCAGTTTAAGCAAGATGACAGAAACATGACTCAGAAGGAATGTCCCTTTAGTGAACAACCACTTCAAAGTATCTTTTTGCTATCAAAGAAGTACAATCTCTGCAAGCATTTCTGTTCATTTAACACTGACTTGATAAGCATTTTTAGCTTCTAGTTCGCCGTTTTCTTTAGCTGAAACTACTTTTTGAGGGCGCAAACAGTTTTATGAGCGAGGTCATGGTGAAATGAACCGATAGAGCAAGTGAATCTAGACGAGAAAGCAATGAGGTAGATGAGGAAAACAAACATTTAAAAATGTCCCTTTTTCCAACACACACCCACCGTTGGCCACTTACCAGAGGAGGCATAACCTGTCCTTATGTGACACATTGAGAGGTCACAGTGGAACGAGTCTGGACTCGCAAGGTGATTTACAACACACTCATTATGTTTTTACTGCAGTTCCCATTAGAGTCCGTTTTATCTGCTGACATGCATCCCTCTTTCTCAGAGTTGCCCTCAGCTGGGTCACTGTCTTCTGAGCTGCCTTTGCTTCGCCCTCGGTGCTCACTTTGCCAGCTGTGCCCACTATATGTATATCCATTGACTGGCCTAATGTTAGGGTAGCGCGACCTGTTGAGGCATAGGATCTCCTTGAAAGTGTACCTAAACTCTGGACTTCTACAGTAGATCAGTGGGTTAAAGGCTGAGTTAGCGTAACCTATCCAGTTTAAGATTTTGAATGCAATATTGTTCAGTTCTTGGCCATATATGGCCGTGACCACATGTAGTACAAAGAATGGGAGCCAACACAGCGTGAATATACCCATAATGATACCCAAAGTCTTCAAAGCTTTATGTTCCTTTAAGCAGAACTTGGGTTTCTTGGCAGTCCTTGCCTCACAGTGGATGCTTGCCGCCTCTTGCTTTTTGCTGTTGTTCTTAGCATGAAATCGTCCCTCACTTTTGTCTATCTTCTTCAGCTGCTTCCTTGCCTCCTGGAAGACACGGCTGTAGACGAAAATCATGATGACCAGGGGGATGTAGAAAGAGATTATGGATGAGATGATGGCATAAGGGCGATTGGTGTTGAAGTCACAACAGGTAACATTCTTCAAGCAGCACTTTGCAACATTACTATCGGAAATCCACCAACCCATATGGATGGGTAGGAAGGAAATGAGCCCGGCGATGACCCACACCAGCAGCACAATGATGCGAGCTCTGCCTTTGGTCAGTAAGGACTGGTAGCGGAAGGGGGATGTTATGGCGATGTAGCGATCCAGAGCGATGACACAGAGCGTCTCGATACTGGCTGTGACACATAGAACATCGGTGGCCGTCCAGAAATTACACCAGAATTTGCCAAAGTGCCAAGTGTCAAGGATGATGAAAATGGCGCCGAAAGGCACCACCACCAATCCCATTACCAGGTCTGCACACGCAAGTGACGTAATGAAGCAGTTTGTGACGGTCTGAAGTCGTTGGAAGCGGCCAATGGCTGTAATCACTAACACATTGCCGAAGACGATGACCAGAACAAGAATGGACATGAGTGTGCCCAGAATCACCATCTGTGGTTCACCAATGTTGGAGGAGTTAGATGTTAAATTCTTACACTCGTCAGGTGCAGGGGAAGGTGTGGTTTCCATGACCTGACAGAGATTGAGAAGGAAAAGCAGAAATATGCTGAATTAGTAAAAAAACACACACACACAAAGGCTTGTGTACTGAAAATGTAAAAATGTAAACAGTAATTAAACAAGTTGTAAAAACAGTGCAACTCAATGCAAAGATAATGCTTTTTTTTTTTTTTTACAAACCTCCAAAAAAGGCTTCCAACTCCACTCCTCCTTCCATATAAAGTTACAGTATGCTTTTAAGGTCTGTAGGTTTGTTACAAACAAGTAGATCCTTCCCACATTATGGCTTTCACTTGCGTGCTTATCTCTCTCTCACTTTTGCTCTCTCTTCCTCTGTCACCACAGCAGTCTTCTCAACCTTTCTCAGACACAGTCACTCTGTTGAGCGAATATTAGTGTACCATCCCAGATTTATTGGAAAGCTAGGAATCAAGCTAGACCAGAGGTGAAATGCAAGGAATATGAGGAAATTTATATTAGTTTTTTGTTTGTGTATGTGTATCTGCGTTTGAGGTTGTGGACTCAAGTTCTTGAAGTGCTTCAAATTTCAGTGCTTTAAATTTCGAAGGTCTGCTTTGGTTTTGTCCATGATCCAGAGATGAAACTCTGTGCATGTCTTAATTTGTGGATTTTGTGAAACAATGCCCATATCATTGTTTGAGTTGCTGGCTTTGCTTCCTGTGGGTCAGACCTGCTGAGCAGGTCTGGACAGTCTTTATATGCTAGAGAGAGTAAAAGATCTTAGTGCCGATTACTATTGTCCATGTATCATCTGAATGTCCAGAATCATGCCTCCAGCACCACTAAAGCCCAAATACCTTTAGTGTTTTTAGCTTATTATATAACTCGAATGTAAAAAAAACAAACAGTCATGCTTAAAAATGAAAATCACCAAAAAATGAAAACACCCCATGGTTTCAAACCTGTATGATTTTTTTTTTTTATAAAAAAAGGTTTGGAACACCGTGAAGGCGAGTAAATGTCTTTCAGTGTTTTAAAATGACCAAGGTGCTGCACAGCCAAAAAATATTGACCAACAAATAAAAACATCATAAAGACACATAAAATTTAAGATCCTTAAAAACTAACTATATAAATGAAAAGAAAGAATATATATATATCACCAAACAAAGAAAACATAAAAAAACAAAAGAATACAAAGACAAATATAAAACAAAACAAACTAACAAAAAATAAAATTGTGCTGTTTATTGTAAATCTTGCAGTTCTCTTCAGCATATAGCCATATGTACTGTATGTGGCCATGGTACCAGTTTTACTGTAGAGTTTGATTAGTCTTAATGAATGAAAATTAGCGGGTGGACTTTGAGTACCCTTGGAACATGGAGATATGAGTAGTGATCAATAGCTTTCTTCACCACTTTCTCTACTATGTGTGGTTTGTCTGTGTGCTCTCTGATGGCCATGTACTGTGTGCTACAATATGGATATGAGGTGAAGATCAGATAAGATGTGGCAGTGTCATGTCTGCAGAGATATTAGAGGAGGGGTCTGTGAATTTGAGTAAGATGGCTTCTTTTGAAAGTTATTGTGGAGAAGGAGGATGTATGTAGAAGTCGGAATGTGACACATGAATGGGACTACAGCAGGGGTGCCCAATCCTGCTCCTGGAGGGCCACCTTCCAGCAGAGTTTAGCTCCAGCCTAATTTAACACACCTGAACCAGCTAATCAAGGTCTTCAGGATCACTTGACAACTTACAGAAATTTCATGGGAGCAGCATATTTAATTTGTTTTTGCCATCTGTGGTTTCAGACTGAATAAAGAAGCTGCCAAAAACAAAGGGTGTGGTGCTTGTTTGTTCAGTTGTCAAATAAAGCTGTGATAACTTAATGATTAGTTGTTGAGTCAATAAATCTAGATTTTTTTGTTCTCAAGCCACTGAACTCTGTGTACCAACTTTGTTTTAGTCATATATAGATATAATTTTATAATTTTATAACATTTCTTTCATTTAAGTTATTCATCTAATATTAATATTTTACTATTGTACTAATTATTATTTTAATGAACAAAACTGTTTTAATTTTAGTTTACAGTAACACTGTTGAGCACAATGAGGCATTGTCTCTGTCTCTGCGTTATTTGAGACTTCTGTTTATGGAATGCTTGGTACTGGTAGTTCCTGAAAAAGACAGTTTAAAAGTAACTTGTTTGCCACCAGCTCACAATGGTCCATCTTTTTCAATGAAAAAAGCAATCTAATGCCATGACCAATTGCTTGACCAGCATAATCGCATAATCGTTACATAATAATAATCGTTGAGGGTTAAGTCTGGACTGATGATCCAAAAACTGTGGTAAGAGTGATCTATGAACTGAAAAATAACTGAGAATGCATTGCACAGCAGAGCTCTTAAGTACAAATTGCTCCAGGTCCAAGTAGTAAATGTACTGATAAGTGCTCTGGGTAACAAAACATGTCTGCTAGATAAGTTACAGTATATAAAGTTAAATACCTTAATTTTTATTCCCTTTGGAGAAACTGGTCACCCTGAGATTAAACAGGAACAACCAGGAATTAAATTCCTTTCCCTTCAAGGACAGACCGAGAATGTTAAACATGACCATGTGAATAGGGCAGTCGTAGCCTAAAGATTAGAGTGTCGGACTTGTAATCCGAACGTTGCAGGTTCGAGTCTCAGGTTCGGCAGGAATTGTCGGTGGGGGGAGTAAATAACCAGTGCTCTCTCCCACCCTGAATACCACAGCTGAGGTGAGACCCTTGAGCAAGGCACTGAACCCCCAACTGCTCCCCGGGCGCCACAGCAATATGGCTGCCCACTGTTCAGGGTGTGTGTTCACAGTGTGTGTGTGTGTTCACAACTTTGTATGTGCACTTGGATGGATTAAATGCAGAGCACAAATTCTGAGTATGGGTCACTTCACGTCAACCAAACTTTACATATCAAATTTTATGCAAACAGGGATGTCTTTGATGAATGTTTACAAGAACAGCATTTATCTAACATAGAAACAATTTGTAACATTATAAATGTCTTTACTGTCACTTCTGGTCAATTTAATGCATCCTTTCTGAATAAAAGTATTCATTTATTTATAATTTTAAGCACAAACATACAAATTCAGGCAATTTATATATATATATATATATAT
>NW_015659401.1:1465307-1477941 GCF_001515625.1 Sinocyclocheilus rhinocerous | reverse complement strand
GGGAGCCAACACAGCGTGAATATACCCATAATGATACCCAAAGTCTTCAAAGCTTTATGTTCCTTTAAGCAGAACTTGGGTTTCTTGGCAGTCCTTGCCTCACAGTGGATGCTTGCCGCCTCTTGCTTTTTGCTGTTGTTCTTAGCATGAAATCGTCCCTCACTTTTGTCTATCTTCTTCAGCTGCTTCCTTGCCTCCTGGAAGACACGGCTGTAGACGAAAATCATGATGACCAGGGGGATGTAGAAAGAGATTATGGATGAGATGATGGCATAAGGGCGATTGGTGTTGAAGTCACAACAGGTAACATTCTTCAAGCAGCACTTTGCAACATTACTATCGGAAATCCACCAACCCATATGGATGGGTAGGAAGGAAATGAGCCCGGCGATGACCCACACCAGCAGCACAATGATGCGAGCTCTGCCGTTGGTCAGTAAGGACTGGTAGCGGAAGGGGGATGTTATGGCGATGTAGCGATCCAGAGCGATGACACAGAGCGTCTCGATACTGGCTGTGACACATAGAACATCGGTGGCCGTCCAGAAATTACACCAGAATTTGCCAAAGTGCCAAGTGTCAAGGATGATGAAAATGGCGCCGAAAGGCACCACCACCAATCCCATTACCAGGTCTGCACACGCAAGTGACGTAATGAAGCAGTTTGTGACGGTCTGAAGTCGTTGGAAGCGGCCAATGGCTGTAATCACTAACACATTGCCGAAGACGATGACCAGAACAAGAATGGACATGAGTGTGCCCAGAATCACCATCTGTGGTTCACCAATGTTGGAGGAGTTAGATGTTAAATTCTTACACTCGTCAGGTGCAGGGGAAGGTGTGGTTTCCATGACCTGACAGAGATTGAGAAGGAAAAGCAGAAATATGCTGAATTAGTAAAAAAACACACACACACAAAGGCTTGTGTACTGAAAATGTAAAAATGTAAACAGTAATTAAACAAGTTGTAAAAACAGTGCAACTCAATGCAAAGATAATGCTTTTTTTTTTTTTTTACAAACCTCCAAAAAAGGCTTCCAACTCCACTCCTCCTTCCATATAAAGTTACAGTATGCTTTTAAGGTCTGTAGGTTTGTTACAAACAAGTAGATCCTTCCCACATTATGGCTTTCACTTGCGTGCTTATCTCTCTCTCACTTTTGCTCTCTCTTCCTCTGTCACCACAGCAGTCTTCTCAACCTTTCTCAGACACAGTCACTCTGTTGAGCGGTGTTACGTTAAGTGTGGCTCCCAGGCTATTTGTCAGAGCCCTTATAACATTCTGTGATGACATCATAGCTGACTTCCAGCCAATGAGCTGAGAGTGAGTTGAAGGCTGCACTGCTGCTACAGAATTAACTAACAACATTCTGACAGCTACAGTGAGACTATTTGAATTGTATTTTAAACAGCTAAGGCAGACTAGTTTTAAATATTTTTTCTGTTCTGATACATAGTTTCTGGCTTTTATGAAAGTTTGTGTTCTGTAACTCATGAAATTCATTCATGTAAGTGCTTTGGCACTGACAAGACTATATATATATATATATATATATATAAGGTGAAGATCAGATAAGATGTGGCAGTGTCATGTCTGCAGAGATATTAGAGGAGGGGTCTGTGAATTTGAGTAAGATGGCTTCTTTTGAAAGTTATTGTGGAGAAGGAGGATGTATGTAGAAGTCGGAATGTGACACATGAATGGGACTACAGCAGGGGTGCCCAATCCTGCTCCTGGAGGGCCACCTTCCAGCAGAGTTTAGCTCCAGCCTAATTTAACACACCTGAACCAGCTAATCAAGGTCTTCAGGATCACTTGACAACTTACAGAAATTTCATGGGAGCAGCATATTTAATTTGTTTTTGCCATCTGTGGTTTCAGACTGAATAAAGAAGCTGCCAAAAACAAAGGGTGTGGTGCTTGTTTGTTCAGTTGTCAAATAAAGCTGTGATAACTTAATGATTAGTTGTTGAGTCAATAAATCTAGATTTTTTTGTTCTCAAGCCACTGAACTCTGTGTACCAACTTTGTTTTAGTCATATATAGATATAATTTTATAATTTTATAACATTTCTTTCATTTAAGTTATTCATCTAATATTAATATTTTACTATTGTACTAATTATTATTTTAATGAACAAAACTGTTTTAATTTTAGTTTACAGTAACACTGTTGAGCACAATGAGGCATTGTCTCTGTCTCTGCGTTATTTGAGACTTCTGTTTATGGAATGCTTGGTACTGGTAGTTCCTGAAAAAGACAGTTTAAAAGTAACTTGTTTGCCACCAGCTCACAATGGTCCATCTTTTTCAATGAAAAAAGCAATCTAATGCCATGACCAATTGCTTGACCAGCATAATCGCATAATCGTTACATAATAATAATCGTTGAGGGTTAAGTCTGGACTGATGATCCAAAAACTGTGGTAAGAGTGATCTATGAACTGAAAAATAACTGAGAATGCATTGCACAGCAGAGCTCTTAAGTACAAATTGCTCCAGGTCCAAGTAGTAAATGTACTGATAAGTGCTCTGGGTAACAAAACATGTCTGCTAGATAAGTTACAGTATATAAAGTTAAATACCTTAATTTTTATTCCCTTTGGAGAAACTGGTCACCCTGAGATTAAACAGGAACAACCAGGAATTAAATTCCTTTCCCTTCAAGGACAGACCGAGAATGTTAAACATGACCATGTGAATAGGGCAGTCGTAGCCTAAAGATTAGAGTGTCGGACTTGTAATCCGAACGTTGCAGGTTCGAGTCTCAGGTTCGGCAGGAATTGTCGGTGGGGGGAGTAAATAACCAGTGCTCTCTCCCACCCTGAATACCACAGCTGAGGTGAGACCCTTGAGCAAGGCACTGAACCCCCAACTGCTCCCCGGGCGCCACAGCAATATGGCTGCCCACTGTTCAGGGTGTGTGTTCACAGTGTGTGTGTGTGTTCACAACTTTGTATGTGCACTTGGATGGATTAAATGCAGAGCACAAATTCTGAGTATGGGTCACTTCACGTCAACCAAACTTTACATATCAAATTTTATGCAAACAGGGATGTCTTTGATGAATGTTTACAAGAACAGCATTTATCTAACATAGAAACAATTTGTAACATTATAAATGTCTTTACTGTCACTTCTGGTCAATTTAATGCATCCTTTCTGAATAAAAGTATTCATTTATTTATAATTTTAAGCACAAACATACAAATTCAGGCAATTTATATATATATATATATATATGTGTGTGTGTGTGTGTGTGTGTGTGTACACATATACTGTTGACACACACACAGACACACACACACATAAATAGATGTGACATAAGGAGCTGTTTCACCTTTGAATCTGATGTAGCTATCTATTCTTTCTAATAAAAGCAAAAAGCAAAGTTGTTAATATCTCTCTGAAAAATAGAGCTGTTCAAATGTTCATATTCCATCTGGAGTTTTATCCTTACTAACCTGTACAAAGGCTAAATTTGCATATGGAGTATTCTGTGAATCCATGATTTATAATACAAGATTGAATTCTGTTGAAGTCTGTATATTGTGGTTTTTGGGAATCAGTGACATTTTTACAGTTGGCTTCACTCCCTATCGAGTGCGACTAGACAGGCCTTATATGTTGTATGAGTAATCTTAACCAATCGCAATGCTGAATACTGATGTGCATGTGGACAGATTCTTTGGAATCAACTGTTTATTTTCCTTATATCTCTGTAACCTTCCGGATATAAATAAATTCCAACACCCCCGTCATCAGGAAATCCAGATGCTGGCTGGCAAAGTTATAAAGGGCACTGGTAAAAAAAAAAATGGATAGAGAGGTCTTCCAGAATGTGCTCTATGGAGACACAATTCTGAAGAGGGAGCTGTGTTTTCATGTTGGTTTTAATTGGCTTGGTATGTATTGGCTTAACATCATAAGGGTTGTGTCTCGCTGTAGGCGTTGATACTCTCAGAGTATGAGAGCTGAATTCCTCAAGGAGAGGAGGAGCATGTGGAAATGTCCTAGAGGAGAGAAGTTGTTTTTTTAATACCAATGAGTCGGACAGTTGCAGGTGGGAAGATAGTGGTGTTTTTAGAGTAAGAAAATAATAAATTGGCTTTAGTTTTTTTTCTGTATTATAATTCCCAAAAAGCTAATGTTCCATAACAAATCAACAATTATGAATGAACTTCATTATTTATCACCTTTGGCCTACCTTCCTGAAACACTGCCATTGCTGGCATTTGAATGAAGGATTGTTGTATACCACTTGAGTGCCCAAACTGCAGTTTCCATTGAACAGAATGCAATAATAATAACTTGCCAGATTACTGTGACACTAGATTGTATTTTATATCAGTCTTCTGCCAGATCCTGCAAGAGAACCAAGCAACCTGTCCTGAAAATAACAAGTGCAAAGTCACTGTATGTATTTATGCATGTATGCATGTATATATAGTGTGTGTTTGTTTGTGTGTGTATATGTATATGTCTGCCTGCACCTATTTTGTCAGTCTTAATCTATGTCTGTCTGTACCTATTTTGTGAGTCTTGTGAATTTTTTCCTCATCCAGTCTTATCAGCACCATATAGGGTGATGGCGAGTGTGTAGATGAGAGGCAGCAGGTTTCTTTTAGACAGACAGAGGTTATCTACAGGAAAACCCGTAAGCACATTTAATTCACAGTCATTTACGTGGCATTACTCCCTGCTTCTGTGAAGTATTTTAAAGGCACTGTATCATTTGTTTTCATACCCTTGAAACTGTCAGCTGACTTTATTATACTGTATGGAACTGGGTTTGACATTAATGGTTATGAAATGGTCTCAAGAGTTTCCTTATGCCTGGTCCTTATAAGGGCTTTAAGCCTTTACATGAAGGTACTAGTGATATTGAAGATACATTCAAGGACACATCAAAAGTGAACAAAAGCATTGTAGGGAAGCTCAGCTTCAGGCCCTTAATAACAAGATTTCCAGTCTTGTTATGAGTGTGAACTACCTATATGGATAAAATCACCTGAAGCTACAGGCTTGATATACTGGAAGAATTTCCATTTCTGCTTTTTCCTCACCTTATTTTTTTAAAGCAATAACATGTTGCTGCTATTTTCACTTTTCACTCTTGCATGTTCAAAGAATAAATTGCTAAGTAAGTATCTTTACTGATTTCATAAACATTATTAGTATTTTTTTTATACTTTTGTATTGGTTTTAAGTGATCATTTATTTTTCACTTTAAATATACAGTAAACATATTGATATAAGCCGTCATTAATTGATCAGCTTATCATGAAATTAATTTGTGGGGGGGGGGGGGGTGGTGGCTCTTTTTAAATACATTTGCCATAAAGTTATAATAATAATAATAATATATGATGGCAATGTTTTTGGTATTGCAGTGTGGCAACTGTACTCTATATACACTCTAAAAACGGCTGGGTTAAAAACAACCCAATTTGGGTTATTTTGGCAACCCAGCGCTGGGTCAAAAAGGGACGAACCCAGCGCTGGGTTGTTTTGACCCAACAAATTGGGTTATATTGAAGCATTGAACATTTGTTGAATATAACTTTTAATATCAAATTTGACTTTTTTGGTCAATTTAATATATTGTATAAAAATATTATACCAAAACACTATTATACAATAATTGTACAATTAGGTAATAGTTAAGTTCTTTACAAACTATTCTGGCATGACAGTACACAAATAAACCACAACATTAACACTGATATTATAACATTTAACAGAAGCATATGTGTGAAAGAATGTGAGCATGTGTATGAATGACAGAGTGTAAACTCCATTTCTACTAAACAACACAGAACAAGCATTTAACATTTTGTTTTTACAAATTATACACTTACAGTTTGTTTCATAGTCCATGAATACAGATCATGCATCTCTGTCAATTTTCATGATCTCTTTAGCATAATTGATGTAGTCATGAAGAAGCCCCATCAGCACAGCATGTGACATCTTTTACATCATTCAGGGTCTTTCCCTCTCTTCTGAAGAAGCTGAGAAAATCGCCTCCTCACACAAGCAGGGTTCTGTGTTGTTAACTCCCGGCGCGGGCACAATGAAGACACAAAGCTCAACAAGTGTGAAATATTACATGCAAAACATTACTTTAAGAATTATCACTTCATCAGCCTCAAAATAATCTAGTCTTTATTACATAACGCCGTTTCCTTTAGGAAACTACATTCAATTTAACCGCGAAAAAGAAGATAACAAATTAACATGTACGTTACGTTAATTAATACATTAATAACCCTCTATTAACACCTCAAAAAGTGTAAGTATTGTAAAATCTTATGTAAATATGATATGACACTGACGCTATATTAAAAGTATCTCTTTCGTTCAGTAAAAGAGGCCGTTAAGACTATTTCTGAGGTGAAAACCGCATCCGTGTATTTTTCAATATAAGCTCGTTTCGGACTATTTCCGCCTTCCATGAAATCTCAAAATACTACCGGACTCAAACAATGAATGATGACTTTACATTTTTAATCTTTACTTACCATAAATCGTCTTTCACTCGCTTCCATCTGAAGACGCTGAAAAAATAGCGGCTTCTCGCACTAGTGTCGTCCGATGTTAACGTGACGTACGTGCTCTCTTTCACGTCCGCGTTCCCAACCCAGCACCGCTGGGTTATAGATCAAGACCAATTTTCATCCCAACGTCCTTACCCAGCAGGCTCAACCCAGCATTTGGGTTGAAAAAACAACCCAGCGTTTTTTAGAGTGTATAGTGTACAGTCTATAACCATTATACAGAATACAAAATATAGGTCATAGGTCAAAAAAGTGTTTTGCCATTCAATTATATTGTAATGTGCTTTTAAATGGCAATTTTTTTTTTTTTTCAAAAAAACTGGACTGGACTATAGTGATGGTAAGAGGCCAGGCAGAGAATGAATGATTCTGAGGTCATATATGTGTGTGGAATGGAATGAGACAATGATGTCACAGACACACTGTACAACAAAAAAGTCAGTGAGATACATTTTATACCAAGAAATAGACAAATTACAGATAGCGATAGAGCGAGAGACTTGTAAAGGGTGGTTGAATGCATGACAGTGGGGGCAGGGCTGTGAGCCAAGATGAGCACAGTAATGGGCCCAAGCAGGAAAGGGAAAGACAGTATAAACAAGTGTGAGATGTCACAGAGTTGCCCTACTTTCTGCAACTGTTGTTGAGAGATATATACGTAAATGTGCTGGCGTAGCTCACAGATGGTCGTGTCATTTCCTCCCCTATTCTCTCAGGATACCTGGGAAATATCCGCTCTTGGATAAGAGTTGGAACACTCATTCATTCTTGGTATACTTTCATATTAAAAAGATAAAAATCGGGTTAATTTTCCTATTATGTTGTGATGAGGTGTTGCTTCCGTCAAGGAAATGACATTGGAATATCAAACAAGGGTTTTAATTAAATTAAAGTACATTTAATTAAATGTTTTCTGTTCAATTAAATGCATATTTTTTTCTGTGTGCAATGCAAATGTATAAAAAGTGAGAGCATTCCCTCATCGACTATGTTGTAGGCAGTTTGTCCTCAAATTCTTTCAACAGCGCTTGAGGCAGTGAACACCTCGTGATGACTAGGTGTTTTTACATGGAGGCTTTAACCCTCTACAGCACAGCGTTGCCCTCAGGCAATGGAAAGTTTTCTTAAGCCCCATATTCAGTACAAAAAGTATCAAAGAACAGTCTAATAAGGTGTGGGAGTCACTATCAAGCACCATTTGAAGACGGGACGTCCTCTTCTGACACATGGTCACAGGAGCACATAGTGTGAGAAGAAGGCAAGATTATTTGCTTTAAATCTTATTTAAAATGACATGAACTGTACATAAAAATATATGTGTGTATGAGAGAAGGCTTTTGTCAGGATTTATGAAGTTTTTCTTTTGCATGTTCAGAAATTCAGTTTTTCTTTTCGTTGCCTCAGGGCAATGTTGTGCGATAAGGGGTAAGGAAGCAGGGGCCCACGGCTCCCATTCCTAACTAGGATGTCCACTTGGACAATAATGTGTGACAAAAAGGGAAGATGCAGGGTTCCTGGGTGCACAGGAACACCCAAAGTGATGTGCAAAAAGTGTAACATACACCTCTGTTTCACAGCAGAGAAAAAGTGGGGGGAAAAAAGAAAAGTTTTATCAATAAAATGTTCCCAAATAAACCAAGAAATGATGTGGAATCAATTTGATCATGTACCATAGTACATGATAAAGCAGTAGAGGGTTAACTAAAGCTGTAAAGCAGTAGAGAGTTAACTAAAGTCAACAGACACCACCTGTATTTAACCTTGTTTTGTTAGCGTCCGCGTTCCCACCCCAGCACCGCTGGGTTATAGATCAAGACCAATTTTCATCCCAACGTCCTTACCCAGCAGGCTCAACCCAGCATTTGGGTTGAAAAAACAACCCAGCGTTTTTTAGAGTGTATAGTGTACAGTCTATAACCATTATACAGAATACAAAATATAGGTCATAGGTCAAAAAAGTGTTTTGCCATTCAATTATATTGTAATGTGCTTTTAAATGGCAATTTTTTTTTTTTTTACAAAAAAACTGGACTGGACTATAGTGATGGTAAGAGGCCAGGCAGAGAATGAATGATTCTGAGGTCATATATGTGTGTGGAATGGAATGAGACAATGATGTCACAGACACACTGTACAACAAAAAAGTCAGTGAGATACATTTTATACCAAGAAATAGACAAATTACAGATAGCGATAGAGCGAGAGACTTGTAAAGGGTGGTTGAATGCATGACAGTGGGGGCAGGGCTGTGAGCCAAGATGAGCACAGTAATGGGCCCAAGCAGGAAAGGGAAAGACAGTATAAACAAGTGTGAGATGTCACAGAGTTGCCCTACTTTCTGCAACTGTTGTTGAGAGATATATACGTAAATGTGCTGGCGTAGCACACAGATGGTCGTGTCATTTCCTCCCCTATTCTCTCAGGATACCTGGGAAATATCCGCTCTTGGATAAGAGTTGGAACACTCATTCATTCTTGGTATACTTTCATATTAAAAAGATAAAAATCGGGTTAATTTTCCTATTATGTTGTGATGAGGTGTTGCTTCCGTCAAGGAAATGACATTGGAATATCAAACAAGGGTTTTAATTAAATTAAAGTACATTTAATTAAATGTTTTCTGTTCAATTAAATGCATATTTTTTTCTGTGTGCAATGCAAATGTATAAAAAGTGAGAGCATTCCCTCATCGACTATGTTGTAGGCAGTTTGTCCTCAAATTCTTTCAACAGCGCTTGAGGCAGTGAACACCTCGTGATGACTAGGTGTTTTTACATGGAGGCTTTAACCCTCTACAGCACAGCGTTGCCCTCAGGCAATGGAAAGTTTTCTTAAGCCCCATATTCAGTACAAAAAGTATCAAAGAACAGTCTAATAAGGTGTGGGAGTCACTATCAAGCACCATTTGAAGACGGGACGTCCTCTTCTGACACATGGTCACAGGAGCACATAGTGTGAGAAGAAGGCAAGATTATTTGCTTTAAATCTTATTTAAAATGACATGAACTGTACATAAAAATATATGTGTGTATGAGAGAAGGCTTTTGTCAGGATTTATGAAGTTTTTCTTTTGCATGTTCAGAAATTCAGTTTTTCTTTTCGTTGCCTCAGGGCAATGTTGTGCGATAAGGGGTAAGGAAGCAGGGGCCCACGGCTCCCATTCCTAACTAGGATGTCCACTTGGACAATAATGTGTGACAAAAAGGGAAGATGTAGGGTTCCTGGGTGCACAGGAACACCCAAAGTGATGTGCAAAAAGTGTAACATACACCTCTGTTTCACAGCAGAGAAAAAGTGGGGGGAAAAAAGAAAAGTTTTATCAATAAAATGTTCCCAAATAAACCAAGAAATGATGTGGAATCAATTTGATCATGTACCATAGTACATGATAAAGCAGTAGAGGGTTAACTAAAGCTGTAAAGCAGTAGAGAGTTAACTAAAGTCAACAGACACCACCTGTATTTAACCTTGTTTTGTTAGCCCTTTCCAAGTCCATCACATTGCAATAACTCTTAGCTCAGAAATGTTATTTTTAGAAAATACAAAGTTTACTATTGACAAATGTGCACTTATCTTCCTTAGTTACTAGTTAACCCCATTGCTTAAGTTACCCCATTTCAAAACGAGTGTCGTCAAAAAAAACAAATAATAAAAAAAAAAAACATGAGATCCTTGATAAGAATCAAAACTATGCCTCAGTTTAGAACTTGTTTGAGACATAGATAAACACATTTCCGTTCAGAGACATTTCAGCTTTGTCTGCAATATAAACAGTTATATTAGATTACAACAGATTCAGCTTGTTTTAATAGTATGCTGTTTTTTAATCATTTAAATTTGGCATGAAATGCTGACTTTATGTACTACTACTGTAGTCATCACTCAAATTGCACAAACCTTCAAGAAATTTCAGATCCACAGTGTTAAATTTTTTTGTACTGTATTATTTGTACTGGACAGCATTCAAAAATCCTTGGCATTGAGCTCCCATAAAGGCATTGTATCCCTTGGAGATTAAAATAATAATGGGATTTTGTCATGGGATCATGGGAAATTGATTGAATTTCATTCATATAATTCACATCCCGATGAGAGGAGGGGCTAGAATGAGTGAGCAGCAGTCATACACTAAGTGTGAATCTGTAATGTGTTTTTTTGGGAATGACAAGAGCGGCCATGGTTAACTGACGTAGATGAGAATAAATTGGACTATCAATAAATAAACAGCACTTCATTCCTGCAGGGATCAACCTGCGGTGGGAATAAACCATCAACAGTGCCGTTCTCAGCAATGAATAAATTTCCAACATTTAAAGATGAGAATGGACTTCATAAAAAGCTGTGTGTGAGGACATACTTTATGAATGCACCTAAGCCTTTCACCTACATTATTTGATTTTCATTATTCATTTCAAACTGTTGCATATAGATTTTCGACTGAAATGAGTGACTGCCTGTGGGGACAGATTTAGTGATTGCCTTTTGTTTTGCCAATTAATTGATATATATATTCAAGCCATATCTAATAATTACATTTAATGTTTTGGTCACTGCACAGACTGAGGCGATCCATTAAGCATATAGATGACGATAAGAAATAAACAAGAACATTCATTTATGTGTACAGACCATGAAAAGATATTTCTGTTTTGTCAGAGGTAATGAAACAAGGTCAGTCTTTTTATTGTGTTCATGTTTTCCTTTCCCTGTGTTGTGGAAATAGGATATCTCCCATTTTCTCTTGAACTTCCCTGTCTATCAGACACTTCCTTGATGTGGCCACACTCAGTCTAACCTCCTGATCCTGCTGCATTCTGGTTTTTCAGCTCGCCAACAGTAAAAGGTTGTTTTTGTTGCTGTGTTATGGGCACCTTTCCAACATTTATAAAAAGCAGTGAGCCATTTCGTGCAGTTCCTCTCTGTAGAGGAAGAGCAGAAGCAGGGGTTGCTGTTGGTTGAGGAGGGTTCTCAGCGGGTGAGTGCATATGGGGGTAATTGTGCATGCAGTTCCCACCACATATGCCTTTTACTCTGCAGCACGGTGATGTGATTACTTATATTTATCTATAATTTTCATTTGTAAAAGGAATAGATAGATACATACTTAAATATATAGGCCTATGTATGTATTTTCTCTCTCTGTGCAAGACCGGTTAGATTAATCTTTGTGTCCCTATACATTAGCTTTAGCCATGCTAGAATGGCTTTGTACCCCAGGCAGTGCAGATACAGTCAGATAGTGGTTAACAGTCCTTTCGATCTGAGAACCTCTCTTATGGCAGGGTGTCACCACCGCTGAGAAAAAGAACATCCTGTGTTTTCTGTGCAATTTCTGCACTTTTATTATTTGAACTTAGAGGTCTTTGACTTTAGGTGACCCAGGAAGCATTTAAACAGAATGTGAAACATTTCTAGTGTATTTGACAGAATATAGCCATAAGGCTTTTAAGAGTATGGCAGTTAATCTTTCAGCCTTCAGCACCTGGGAGTTTCAAATGGTGGTTATGCGTTAAGGAGATTCAGGGGAGTTGTGGAAACAGTGCAGTAATAGTGTTAGATATGAAAAGCTTACAACATTCAGGTCATTTCTATGAAAGCGGTGCTATTAAGATCTGTTTTATGCGATTCCAGATTCACAACACCTGCATTAGCAGACCAACAGCGAACTGAACATATGCAGAGATTAAATAGCACTGCCTATCGTTGCATTCCTGTAATTCTTCAAATCGGTTTAAAGACGATGAAAGAACATGAATGGAAACATTTTGCACTAGAACTATAAATATGCTTTGCCCTAATGAAAATTTTACAATGACATGCTGATACATATAATCTTTGTTACTTTTTATAATTATAGTGGGCAGGGGTAGGCAAGTTCGGTCCTAGAGAGCCGCAGTCCTGCAGAGTTCAGCTCCAACCCTGAAAAAAAAAACTCACCTGCCTATAGCCTTAGTAATCCTGAAGACATTGATTAGCTTGTTCAGGTGTGTCTGATTAGGGTTGGAACTGAACTCTGCAGGACTGCGGCTCTCTAGGACCGAACTTGCCTACCCCTGGTCTAGCCGTTACCCAA
>NW_015659401.1:1456943-1461692 GCF_001515625.1 Sinocyclocheilus rhinocerous | reverse complement strand
ACGCCGTTTCCTTTAGGAAACTACATTCAATTTAACCGCGAAAAAGAAGATAACAAATTAACATGTACGTTACGTTAATTAATACATTAATAACCCTCTATTAACACCTCAAAAAGTGTAAGTATTGTAAAATCTTATGTAAATATGATATGACACTGACGCTATATTAAAAGTATCTCTTTCGTTCAGTAAAAGAGGCCGTTAAGACTATTTCTGAGGTGAAAACCGCATCCGTGTATTTTTCAATATAAGCTCGTTTCGGACTATTTCCGCCTTCCATGAAATCTCAAAATACTACCGGACTCAAACAATGAATGATGACTTTACATTTTTAATCTTTACTTACCATAAATCGTCTTTCACTCGCTTCCATCTGAAGACGCTGAAAAAATAGCGGCTTCTCGCACTAGTGTCGTCCGATGTTAACGTGACGTACGTGCTCTCTTTCACGTCCGCGTTCCCAACCCAGCACCGCTGGGTTATAGATCAAGACCAATTTTCATCCCAACGTCCTTACCCAGCAGGCTCAACCCAGCATTTGGGTTGAAAAAACAACCCAGCGTTTTTTAGAGTGTATAGTGTACAGTCTATAACCATTATACAGAATACAAAATATAGGTCATAGGTCAAAAAAGTGTTTTGCCATTCAATTATATTGTAATGTGCTTTTAAATGGCAATTTTTTTTTTTTTTACAAAAAAACTGGACTGGACTATAGTGATGGTAAGAGGCCAGGCAGAGAATGAATGATTCTGAGGTCATATATGTGTGTGGAATGGAATGAGACAATGATGTCACAGACACACTGTACAACAAAAAAGTCAGTGAGATACATTTTATACCAAGAAATAGACAAATTACAGATAGCGATAGAGCGAGAGACTTGTAAAGGGTGGTTGAATGCATGACAGTGGGGGCAGGGCTTTGTGCCAGGATGAGCACAGTAATGGGCCCAAGCAGGAAAGGGAAAGACAGTATAAACAAGTGTGAGATGTCACAGAGTTGCCCTACTTTCTGCAACTGTTGTTGAGAGATATATACGTAAATGTGCTGGCGTAGCACACAGATGGTCGTGTCATTTCCTCCCCTATTCTCTCAGGATACCTGGGAAATATCCGCTCTTGGATAAGAGTTGGAACACTCATTCATTCTTGGTATACTTTCATATTAAAAAGATAAAAATCGGGTTAATTTTCCTATTATGTTGTGATGAGGTGTTGCTTCCGTGACATTGGAGACATTGGAATATCAAACAAGGGTTTTAATTAAATTAAAGTACATTTAATTAAATGTTTTTAAATGCATAAAATGCATATTTTTTTCTGTGTGCAATGCAAATGTATAAAAAGTGAGAGCATTCCCTCATCGACTATGTTGTAGGCAGTTTGTCCTCAAATTCTTTCAACAGCGCTTGAGGCAGTGAACACCTCGTGATGACTAGGTGTTTTTACATGGAGGCTTTAACCCTCTACAGCACAGCGTTGCCCTCAGGCAATGGAAAGTTTTCTTAAGCCCCATATTCAGTACAAAAAGTATCAAAGAACAGTCTAATAAGGTGTGGGAGTCACTATCAAGCACCATTTGAAGACGGGACGTCCTCTTCTGACACATGGTCACAGGAGCACATAGTGTGAGAAGAAGGCAAGATTATTTGCTTTAAATCTTATTTAAAATGACATGAACTGTACATAAAAATATATGTGTGTATGAGAGAAGGCTTTTGTCAGGATTTATGAAGTTTTTCTTTTGCATGTTCAGAAATTCAGTTTTTCTTTTCGTTGCCTCAGGGCAATGTTGTGCGATAAGGGGTAAGGAAGCAGGGGCCCACGGCTCCCATTCCTAACTAGGATGTCCACTTGGACAATAATGTGTGACAAAAAGGGAAGATGCAGGGTTCCTGGGTGCACAGGAACACCCAAAGTGATGTGCAAAAAGTGTAACATACACCTCTGTTTCACAGCAGAGAAAAAGTGGGGGGAAAAAAGAAAAGTTTTATCAATAAAATGTTCCCAAATAAACCAAGAAATGATGTGGAATCAATTTGATCATGTACCATAGTACATGATAAAGCAGTAGAGGGTTAACTAAAGCTGTAAAGCAGTAGAGAGTTAACTAAAGTCAACAGACACCACCTGTATTTAACCTTGTTTTGTTAGCCCTTTCCAAGTCCATCACATTGCAATAACTCTTAGCTCAGAAATGTTATTTTTAGAAAATACAAAGTTTACTATTGACAAATGTGCACTTATCTTCCTTAGTTACTAGTTAACCCCATTGCTTAAGTTACCCCATTTCAAAACGAGTGTCGTCAAAAAAAACAAATAATAAAAAAAAAAAACATGAGATCCTTGATAAGAATCAAAACTATGCCTCAGTTTAGAACTTGTTTGAGACATAGATAAACACATTTCCGTTCAGAGACATTTCAGCTTTGTCTGCAATATAAACAGTTATATTAGATTACAACAGATTCAGCTTGTTTTAATAGTATGCTGTTTTTTAATCATTTAAATTTGGCATGAAATGCTGACTTTATGTACTACTACTGTAGTCATCACTCAAATTGCACAAACCTTCAAGAAATTTCAGATCCACAGTGTTAAATTTTTTTGTACTGTATTATTTGTACTGGACAGCATTCAAAAATCCTTGGCATTGAGCTCCCATAAAGGCATTGTATCCCTTGGAGATTAAAATAATAATGGGATTTTGTCATGGGATCATGGGAAATTGATTGAATTTCATTCATATAATTCACATCCCGATGAGAGGAGGGGCTAGAATGAGTGAGCAGCAGTCATACACTAAGTGTGAATCTGTAATGTGTTTTTTTGGGAATGACAAGAGCGGCCATGGTTAACTGACGTAGATGAGAATAAATTGGACTATCAATAAATAAACAGCACTTCATTCCTGCAGGGATCAACCTGCGGTGGGAATAAACCATCAACAGTGCCGTTCTCAGCAATGAATAAATTTCCAACATTTAAAGATGAGAATGGACTTCATAAAAAGCTGTGTGTGAGGACATACTTTATGAATGCACCTAAGCCTTTCACCTACATTATTTGATTTTCATTATTCATTTCAAACTGTTGCATATAGATTTTCGACTGAAATGAGTGACTGCCTGTGGGGACAGATTTAGTGATTGCCTTTTGTTTTGCCAATTAATTGATATATATATTCAAGCCATATCTAATAATTACATTTAATGTTTTGGTCACTGCACAGACTGAGGCGATCCATTAAGCATATAGATGACGATAAGAAATAAACAAGAACATTCATTTATGTGTACAGACCATGAAAAGATATTTCTGTTTTGTCAGAGGTAATGAAACAAGGTCAGTCTTTTTATTGTGTTCATGTTTTCCTTTCCCTGTGTTGTGGAAATAGGATATCTCCCATTTTCTCTTGAACTTCCCTGTCTATCAGACACTTCCTTGATGTGGCCACACTCAGTCTAACCTCCTGATCCTGCTGCATTCTGGTTTTTCAGCTCGCCAACAGTAAAAGGTTGTTTTTGTTGCTGTGTTATGGGCACCTTTCCAACATTTATAAAAAGCAGTGAGCCATTTCGTGCAGTTCCTCTCTGTAGAGGAAGAGCAGAAGCAGGGGTTGCTGTTGGTTGAGGAGGGTTCTCAGCGGGTGAGTGCATATGGGGGTAATTGTGCATGCAGTTCCCACCACATATGCCTTTTACTCTGCAGCACGGTGATGTGATTACTTATATTTATCTATAATTTTCATTTGTAAAAGGAATAGATAGATACATACTTAAATATATAGGCCTATGTATGTATTTTCTCTCTCTGTGCAAGACCGGTTAGATTAATCTTTGTGTCCCTATACATTAGCTTTAGCCATGCTAGAATGGCTTTGTACCCCAGGCAGTGCAGATACAGTCAGATAGTGGTTAACAGTCCTTTCGATCTGAGAACCTCTCTTATGGCAGGGTGTCACCACCGCTGAGAAAAAGAACATCCTGTGTTTTCTGTGCAATTTCTGCACTTTTATTATTTGAACTTAGAGGTCTTTGACTTTAGGTGACCCAGGAAGCATTTAAACAGAATGTGAAACATTTCTAGTGTATTTGACAGAATATAGCCATAAGGCTTTTAAGAGTATGGCAGTTAATCTTTCAGCCTTCAGCACCTGGGAGTTTCAAATGGTGGTTATGCGTTAAGGAGATTCAGGGGAGTTGTGGAAACAGTGCAGTAATAGTGTTAGATATGAAAAGCTTACAACATTCAGGTCATTTCTATGAAAGCGGTGCTATTAAGATCTGTTTTATGCGATTCCAGATTCACAACACCTGCATTAGCAGACCAACAGCGAACTGAACATATGCAGAGATTAAATAGCACTGCCTATCGTTGCATTCCTGTAATTCTTCAAATCGGTTTAAAGACGATGAAAGAACATGAATGGAAACATTTTGCACTAGAACTATAAATATGCTTTGCCCTAATGAAAATTTTACAATGACATGCTGATACATATAATCTTTGTTACTTTTTATAATTATAGTGGGCAGGGGTAGGCAAGTTCGGTCCTAGAGAGCCGCAGTCCTGCAGAGTTCAGCTCCAACCCTGAAAAAAAAAACTCACCTGCCTATAGCCTTAGTAATCCTGAAGACATTGATTAGCTTGTTCAGGTGTGTCTGATTAGGGTTGGAACTGAACTCTGCAGGACTGCGGCTCTCTAGGACCGAACTTGCCTACCCCTGGTCTAGCCGTTACCCAA
>NW_015659401.1:1445346-1455317 GCF_001515625.1 Sinocyclocheilus rhinocerous | reverse complement strand
GAAACATTTTAAACATTTTGCACTAGAACTATAAATATGCTTTGCCCTAATGAAAATTTTACAATGACATTATAATCTTTATACTCCAACCCTGAAAAAAAAAACTCACCTGCCTATAGCCTTAGTAATCCTGAAGACATTGATTAGCTTGTTCAGGTGTGTCTGATTAGGGTTGGAACTGAACTCTGCAGGACTGCGGCTCTCTAGGACCGAACTTGCCTACCTCTGATAGTGGGTATGATGTCACATTTCAAATCAGGTTTAGTATTTCCAATGCCAACATTTTTTAAAGTGTCAAATCCGAAGAACTTCGCGGTGGAGAACTTACTGTACTGAGAGATACTATCTCAAATGCTCATGTCATTTGTTTTAGAATAGAACGTTCATACTATTGTTAGAACAAATATTTTTTTGACATGTCACAGGACAAGGATCATTAAGGAAGCAATGACAGAACATGATGGAACTTGCCCCAGTGCATCGCATTAGATTTGTGCATCATGACAGTAATACCCAAGGCATGGAAAGGAATGTTCTGTTCACAGAATCTCATGCACCCAGCAAACCATAATTTTAGCAAATAGATTAGAACTATCACTTGAATAACAAGAAGATTAAACATGATTGAAGCTTGAAAATCCAAGCACAATGCCAGTTTTTAGTGTTTCTGTTCTTACGTTTTGTTCACATACATGAGGACATGAGGTCATTAGATGTAAAATCCAACAGAAATCAATGTGGAATTCCTTAGTATAGAAAATAATCTTTAAATGACATTAGGCACAAAATAATGTGAACACCCACCATTATAGTGGTTGTTGTGATATTAAAAACAAATGTTGTGATTTTCATTTATTTGTATATTTGTTGTTAAGTTGTAAATTAGTGTTGTATAAGCTGTGTTCAGCATTGTTTAGTACAAGCCGTGGGTGAAATGGGTGACTTGTCAGATGTCCAAAAAGGGCAAATCATTGAAGCCTATTTAGCTGGAGCATCTATAACCTTAATAGCTCAATTGTTTGGTGTTTTAAGAACAACAGTCAGGACTACATACACAAAGCATGGCAAGACTTCATCAGAGAAGAAGAATAGTGGGTGAAAAATGAAAGGGAATGATAGGGATCTTAAAGACCCTGTTTCCACAAAAACCGACCACAGAGAATTTCACAATGTCGACATCCATGAAAGATCTGCAATCGCTAAAAAAAATTTCACAGACACCAATGCTGAAATGTCAAAAACAAATCTTATCATGATCATAAAACCTTGACATTTGGAGCACCAAGATGAACTTCAACATCTGCCCTGGCCAGACAAATCACCTGACTTGAAATAATATTATCAAACCACTGTTGGCTGTTTTGGAGAGAAGAGTGAGAAGCTGATTCCCTGATCCAACATCTCTAAAGCAACTGGCAGATGTTTTGATTGATGACATTCCTCTGGAGACTATTCAAAAGTTGTGTTAATCTATTCTAAGAAGGTTGAAAGCTGTATTAAAGGCGGTTAAGTGGTAAAGGTGGTTAAATCACTCTATCTATCTATCTATCTATCTATCTATCTTCTCCTCAAATAGTAGTGGAACATTACTATAACTGTTGTGATGAAATGCAGCTGTGGTTTCCTGAAGTTAATTCTGAGAAATGCCACTTGACATTTAGATTATTGGTGGCTTAAATAGTTTTTGGGGTCACTGTTGATCAAAGAAAACATTAAAAACACATAACAATATGATTATGGCATGAACTAAAATATTGAAACCTTTTAATTTTGATGTTGAATAAAATGTACCTTTGTGATTAGGGGAAAAATGTTAAAGTAATTAATCCTTTATCAAATATTTTTCTATAACAGCAGCAGATCACTTTGTGTTGAACTGCTTACTATGGCCTTGAACAAGAACAGGATGTGGGATGAGGTCTGAGCAAGGCTGGATCACATAAAAGGAGAACAATGACAATTGCCAATAGTGCAGAGCTAAATACATGTACTGTGCATTGATCACACCTATACTTCCTATATAATCGTCACTTTAGGTGGTGTGGAATGACTTTAATAAGCCCTTGTTTCATGCATTGCATTGGAAAATACCCTCTTAGGCAGGACTTGGCTCCACCTAGATAAATACCACGCATACCATTACATACAACATTAAAATGATGTCTCATGACATTGGCACGATTCAGTTGTTCAACTTGACAAAAGAAAGGTTGTGTCCTCAGCATTGCTACTTCCATATTCTACAATAAGGGACTAGGCTAGCACTGTACTTTCTGAAAATTTAGACTGAAATGATTGATGAAGTATTATAATCAACTGCTGCATATAATGGTCATAAAAGCTAGTGACCGGAAAATTCACCTCATCCAGCCTGCTGTCTGGATAGAATACGTTCCAACATCTCTTAGCAAATAGTCTGTCCTGCTTTCTATAAACCATCTGTCATCAGTATGTATCTACAGCTCATCAAAGTATCCAGAAGAATTTTCTAGGGAGTGTTATCAAGTTTTACAGTAGAAAAAAAACTGCTTTCTAAAATAAAGCATACGGTGTCTTTTATTAGGTTTACTTCTCTGAAATGATGATAAAGAACTAGTATTTGCAATCTTTAGTCACACTCAAACTCAAAAGTTCTAAACCTTAGAGAGATGCCTCATTGCATACCGCAATGAAAAAGAAAAACAAATTCTAAGTTCTAAATAATACAAAGATTATTGGAGTACATTTTTTCAAGAAAATACTATATACTAAAAATACTAGATTTTCTACTTCAAAGTTTCATGTTTGATTCAATGTGTTACTTGCCATTTCTTTGTAATTCTTTGTGAAATTTATTAGCAATTTCTGAGTGAAAATTGTTTCTACAACAATTTTTTTCAGTGTACATTGAATCTCACAAGTGATTGCCATAAAGACTACGTTTTCGTACAAATCCCTTTGTATGAATTCATATGAAAAACATTGTAAAATACTAAATTTTCTCATGAAATTGGATTTTTATATTTTATTTTATAGTATTTTATAATAATGCAATCCAAATGTATTACTGTTGAATACAGGTTGAAAAGCTGTATTAAAGGCAAATAGTGGTTAAATCAATCAATCTATCTATCTTCTCCTCAAATAGTAGTGGAAAAAAATACTTTTTTTTTTTTTTGGCTCACTAGGTTTCGAAAGAAACCGTCTTCATATCTTTTTCTGGACAATCTTTCGGTAAACAGAAGTGATTTAAGTGATAGCCTGTTGACCCTGCAGACGAACATGTCAAGCTCTATATGAAAGCAGAACATCCTGATCTTCTTTCCTTTTACAATGTCATTGTATCTGCATTTTATATGTCTTCCCTTTAAACCCTGTTGTCTCTGGCACACCCAAAGCCAGGGGTCATGGACATGTGTTGTGTGTTAGGGTGACCACTCTGTAAGTACTGTGGGAGCAGCGGTGCGGAAGAGCTTTATAGGTGGACAGGAAGTGACTCGTAATGAAGCTGGAGCTATGTTCGATTCGCACCAGCACTGGGAGACTGACAGGTTTCTCTGTCTCAAACGGTGATAATGATGCATTGTGCTTTTCATATTATTTATTACTATATTATATTATATTATATTATATTATATTATTAAACAGGGATGTGTAAGATAAAAAATAGCCAGTCACCCACCAGCTTTTATTTATTTTTATATTATTTTTGCAAGCTGTGTTCTCAGGCAGGCATTAACTCACAGTCATGCAAGAGTTTACAAAAGACTGTCTTGAGGTTTCAGCCTTTTTGGTGAGAAGGTTCACAATCAGATTAACTGTTGAACGGATCAATGTAGCGATTGTTCAGAAAGTTATGACTTACTGAATGTGCAAAACTTCTCTGGTTACTGTTCACATACTGAATCACAAAACCAATGCAAATCAGCTGTCTACAGAAACTATGAGTAGTGTTTTGTGCACGATGTGGCAACATGCACATTTTGATAAAATTCTACCCACACAGAGTCATAAGGAGAAGATATGTGGGTATTAAAAAGAACATTTTGCTTCCTCTTTGCAACTGCTGACAGCTTATATCGGGTCACATATTCAAAGGGTTCTATTCAGAGGTGGTTTTGTGATGCGATGATATCAGTGTTTTCAGAAAATGTTACTCAGCTTCTTATGCTGATAATATCATTTAATGCATTACAGATTTAGAAGTATTTTCAATAATCTTCCCATACTCGCGTACAGCATTAAGGGTGCTGATGAAAGCATGTGGTTATGTGGTCTGGTCTTTTAGAAGGTTGTTTATGCCACACTCTCTCGTCTTGTGTTTTCTCATTTTGTTGCATACATCTTTTTAGTTACATCAAAAAATCACTTGTGATTTACACTCAAAATTCTTTTTTTATTTTTTATTTTATCAAACGCATTAATAAAATAAAATAAAAAGTTGCATTTTGAGTGTGAATCACAATTTAATTCCTGGTCTTTTACAAACCCACTAGACACTTCACAATGCATGACAGGAAACAACTGGAACTAAAATAAAAGCAAATAAGAGACAGCATGATAAGCACAGATACAAGTGACAAAAGAATAAGAAGAAATAAGGGATATAATTGATTGTAATCACCAGAAAGAGTCAGAAAGCAGAAAATGTATTTAAACACTTTTCATATTGTGGTTGCATGGCTTTTATTTTGAAGTTTTTTCCCCCTGGTTTTCATTTTGGGTCTTAATTTGTTTTGTATGTGGCCAATATTCACATTCCTCTTATATTCTTGATGTTTTTCTATTGGTTCATCAGTCCTGTATGGTTGTTCATTGATTTTGTGTAGTGATTGTTTCATGTTTACTGGTCTTGTTATTTTATTTGTTTGAGTGTATAAATACTGCTCTTGTGGCCTCAGTATTATATGAACTTTTTGATAAATTCCAAATGATTTTATATAAAACCCTAAAAGCAACATGGTGATGGAAAAATATGAGATATTTTGCCATGCTTTTGAGTTCACAAAACCTTGTGTCCCCCAATAAACTTTGTGTGAAGTTATCATGTGATTATTTGAGGCAATAACTAATGGTTTCTCTATCAAGATTTTCACAAAGCTTTGTTTGTATTTCATAGATGACAAACCAAACACTCTTCAGATGGTGATCACAAGTTTTAGTTTTCCTCTCGTTTTTTTTTATAGGGGAAAAAATGTAACTTGATTAGATCATTTTGCAAAGGGAAGGATGTTTCCTGACAATGCTCAGAATTTATCTGCAAAATATCTGAAGACCAAGTCATGCCAGAGAAAGAAAGATCAGAACATGCCTGCAGTATTTTATGTCGTCCATAAGCCTTCGATATTCCTTTCTTAAATAATTTATGCTTGAGAAAGTCAACAGCTATATTTCATAAAACTAGATGTGAGCATTATAAACACAAATGTCAAAGTTTACAGTTATAATACTGTTCTCCAGATTACACGACACTGAATACAACTAGGCTTGAAACTTCAAGCTGTGGAAAGATTTATGCTTCGTTTAGGCAGGCTGATTTACTGATAACTTTCCATTTATGTAATCCACTAAGTTTTACAGACGTTGTGTATATTGTATATGGCTGAAAAGTTTAGAATGTTATCTTGTGGTCAAGATGTTTATTTTAGTTACGGGTAAATGAAAGGCACTTTAATGCATCAGGGTTTTTTCACCCTTTTGTTTTATAAAGGTCACAATAAAACTGTCTTAAAAAAACAAAAACATTTGCTACTTCTTAAATGTTTACATTCTTAAAATATGAAATTCATAACAGAACTATGATATAATAAATACAAACGTTTTTATTGTGAAAACTATTTATTGTATTTTTATTTAAAATATGACTGTCCATAAATTGTGACATTAAGTAAAATGGCAAAAAGTTTGAAAAGGTTATTTAATTATATTTAAGGCACATTAAATGCTAGATGTGAAATCAGTTTTCAGCTATTGTATTCCAAAACTGTTCAAAAAATGTAATTTACATGACCAATTTCTACTACAGAAGGATATTAAACACAAAAACTAAACATAATACAAAGCATAAAAAGTATTTAATAATATTAAACTGTTGACAGTGTGAAAAGTGTGTTCCCTTTTGAACAGTCTCTCCTGTTGCATCAATGACGCTTATGGGGAAACTCCTGTTTACTCTAAAAACTGAAGCCTGATTTGATCGTGTTCGTGCAGCTGCACGAACCAACGTCGCTTCAACCCACCAAAATGGGTGGAGCCGACTGCTATATAAGTCAGCTCTGAGTGTCATTTCATCAGAATTTTTCTCCTTCTACGTAAAGATCATCTCCTCACTGGACTCTGAAGCAAGAAGCTCGAAGCCTGCTACTCGCCATGGAAGAGCCCCCGGCAGCGGAAAGACGCTTCAGCATCAGTGCCTTCTCCCCTGCGGCTATCCGGCCACCACAAAGAGCAAATTTTCTAGAGCAAATTTCCTTCGTTGTTGCAAATGCCGCGTTGCTTATGTGGCTCGTGCAGGTCACTTCTGCATGCTTCAGATTGGCTCAATGAGTGCGCAGCGTGCCTGGGCCATGCCCACGCTGAGGCTGTGCTCACTGAGACTGACTGCTCTCACTGCGAGAGTATGAGTCTCGCCCTGCTTCTCTTATGGATCGCCTTCTTCAATGAAGGCGGCCCTGCCCTTCCCGCTCTCTCATTTCTCCCCTCCCTGCTGCCTTGGAGGAAGAAACAGTGGAGTCACAGGGTTGAGCAACAGGGCTTGAGTGATCTCACAGGTTCCGCTTAACTCTCCCCGCAGCACTTTGATCCTCCATTGTGTTTTACACGTGAGAATCAGCGCCCCTCGTCTGCAACAAGCGGTTCAATATTTTTAGGTGGATCAGAGGAGAATGCTATCACTGATGATTCCATATCACTGAAAGCTTCAGATTTGGAGGATTCGGCATTCTCTGGAGAGGATTCTGATACCCTTCTCCCCAATGAGTTATCACAGGCCGCCACGGAGCGAACTGATTCGCATCCTCACCAGGCTGTGGAGAATCTTGGTTTAGAATGGTCGGCTCCAGAAGAGCCTGCCTGTAGCCACTTAGATGAACAATGCCCACTGGGCCGTAGATAACGAACCTCCCACCAGAGGTGCCATTTTTTTCCAGAAGTTCACGTTGAACTCACCAAGGTCCACACTTCAAATTCTGCTGCCCTCAGAAAAAGGTTATGGCAAGCTCCCCCCCTCTTGGGAAGAGGCAGATGCAGCACATGTCTGTGTGTCATTACAGGGTCTACAGGATATTTTTATGAAACCAGTGACTGAATATTGACTGAGAACTTGAGACTGAGAGTCTTGTCTAAATGATGGCATTAGCGGAAAGTTGCAGCGTTGAGCCTTAGGATGAGCTCATTGGTTTGGATCATTAGAAATACTGCAGAGAAGTTTCATAGATGGGCACAAGCTCGCAAAGCTCTTTTACAAGTTTTTCTATAACAAATGCTGGACTGTAGTGCTGTATACTTCTAACTCACCTTAACAAGTTGATCCTGGATTGGATTTCAGACAGAATTCTGAAGATTTATTACCAGCAGGTCTTTTACAGAGCTTTGTTTCCCAAGTTTTTTTGTCCTACGTTCTCTCACAGCCCCATCAGTAATGCTCAAGCACCTTACAATTTAATTTCCTTCATACTACACCACTCATACTGATTTCATGTTTGGTCATGCCTAACCCATTTGGGGGTTATGTTAGCATGGGTTTCATTTATTTATTTATTATTTATTTCAGGTTTATTTGACAGGGACAATGCACATCAACAATACATAAATGCACAATGTGCCAGAATTAGCCAGAAGGCTATTTTGCATCTGCAGTCCCTGGACTGATGGTAAAATTGTCACCCTAAAAAAAATAAAGAATTAATCCACACAATCCCAACTGTCAACAAAATAAACAATATATCAATAATATCACAATAGCAATATACAAACAAAAATAATGTAAGCATACAAACAAATAACAGTAACCCTAATCATTCAATCAGTCCTAAACCAAACAACCTCATTTACATTTGATCATAAACTCAAAATACAAGTTCTTAAATATCATCTGGAACTCAAAAACTCTATACACATTGTCATGATAATTATAAATGAGTCATTGATAACTGTTGTTGGCTTCCCCTGTTTTACCTGAGGCACTGTTGAGAGAGTTCACTCCTGGTTTCACTGAATGGTTTCCTGTTTTGGCACTTGCATTTTAATTCTTGTGAATTTTGGGGTGAGGTCCATAATTTAAACAAGAAAATAAATATTGAATTTAAATTGGCCTCCAATTCCATGCAAAAGGTCTGCCTCCTAAAGTCATTTTCTCAGGCTCTGAGTGTATGATCTGTTTAGTTTTGCTGTGAACAAAAGCCGATTGACTTAATCAATTATCTGTTGAAAAAGATGTCTATAATTAATACCGTCTCAGCCAGATGCCTCTCATCCCGGGCCTTCATTTGTAGCTTGACGGAACAACAAAGTCAAACTGTTCTATTTGCCCCTTTCTATCAATGAGTGCAGTTGATCAGGTTGCATGAATTAGATTATGGTAATAGGGTGTGTGAGCATTTCATCTGGCTGGTTGAATTAAGCCATTTAATATTAATAATTATGTATTACACAATGTATTGCATACTGTGGAGTGAGCAACACTTTTAGAATGGTTTAGGGAAAAAATATTCCAAGGTAAAAAAAAAAAGAGCTAGTATTTGAAGTTCCATCTGGAATCAGGGTCAGTGATGTGAAGCATTACACAACTGTCTGCAATGTTATTATATCGTCCTTATAATTAATTGTAAAGTATTCTGCCTTTCATTTTAGTACAGTGTTTTGTTCAGTGTTAAGATGAACAAGATTTTATCTAGCATTTGAGAAGAGGATGTGGTTCCTGCAACTAATAGTATGTCCTAAATACATGAACATAGACACATACATTGTCTGTGTCTGCTGTGTATGGTGAGTTACATGGTCTCTCTCAGTTTGGTCCATTCTGTTGCTGTGTTTGAAATGCATTGGATTCCTTGCATGAGGTGTTGGTAATGAATAACTTGTTCTCTAAACTGTCTACCAAGCATTGTTTAGTGTGCAACCTAGAAGAAATGGTAAAACACAAAAAGCCTGCTAAAACAAAATGTCCTTCAAGCACTAACCTCTATTTTTTGTAAAGAGCAAATTAATATAATTGACATTATGGCATTTTGATTAATTAATTAGTTTATTTATATAATAAATAATATATTTGGTAACACTTTAGCATAGGAACCAGTTCTCACTATTAACTATAGTTCTGTCAGGACCACTATCGTCAAAACGATAGATACTTAGCATAAAGTTTGGTTTGTCGGTATGGTTCTGTTCTGGGCAAAAACCTCCCTGCCCATCCGTGCAGCCTGTCATGAATGAGCAGGGAGAGCAGCAATAATAACCCCCCTTGGGTTAACAGAACAGAACATGGCAGATATCATTAATGTACTTAATGATATTTAAGTGTAACACTTTATTCAAGATAAAGGAGTCTGATTAGCAAGGAATATCAGAAAGCCAAGTCCTGACTGTGGCGAAAGGAGGAGCTAGGGATGGAGGAGGGTAATTTGCTCCCGAGCAAGCTGAAAAGCTGCTGAATAATACTGACTAGAGCTTATATAGGAATGCCGTGATAGGTGTCGTATTCCTATAGGTAGATATGATCAGCTGAGAATCAGCTGATGCAAGCTTGACTCACGCGACCTGCCAGAACTAACGCTAACGCTTGATTTCTGTCAGGACCACTATCGTCAAAATGATAGATACTTAGCATAAAGTTTGGTTTGGCGGTATGGTTGTGTCCTTGGCAAAAACTCCCTTCCCATCCATGCAGCCTGTCATTATTGAGCAAGGAGAGCAGCAATAATAACCACCCCAACACAAACGATAGGCCAAAACCCCCCGACACAACGATAGGCCAGAACCGCCCAAACCACAAC
>NW_015659401.1:1442061-1444499 GCF_001515625.1 Sinocyclocheilus rhinocerous | reverse complement strand
CCACAAATCAATAAACTTGACAATGAATGCTTTGTTGTCCCATTGTTTGGGGGCGTTGACCCTGTTCGCATGGCTCACGTAGCTCAGGGGCCTGTACCATGAAGCTGGATTAGCTGGCTAGCCAGGTAAGTTTCAGTTTAGTTTGCACCAATCCTGGGTTTTAGGTACCATGAAAGTGGCTTGGCTTTTAGTGGTGTTCATCACCATAGTAACTTACGCTCCACAGCTAACCTTCTCAGGGGCAGGTTATGTTCTGGTTTAGAGATCTCAACCCGAAATTTGACCAATCAGCTTCAAGCAAAGTGACACATGTCTGACGCAATAAAGCCACTCCCCCAGTTTCTCTTCCTACAAATTAAAGGATGCTACATAGTAAAACCCTTTTAAATATAAAATTGTCTGATTTTTAGAGATGATTATTTTTTTTATAATTATTTTATATGATTGAATTATTATACCCTTAATCCATTACACAAGCTAGCTTAGTTTAATAGTAATTATCAAGCTTTTATTTTAAATTAATATAAACATATAGATAATATGCAATATAAATAAGTTTTAGAATCAATAGCTTTAAACATGACTACATATGAGCTTAGATTTTTAAGTGTTTTTATACCTATAGTATAAATTTTTATCAACTCTATAAACTAACTTTACAACTTTTACTTGCACTTATATGGCAAGATGTTTTCTTTAAGTTTCCCTCTTTCATGGAAAGATCTTTTCATCTCACGTAAATGTGTTTAAATTCTTCATATTGTTCAATCTTTTAATCTTTTAATCTTTGGTTCTGTCAGGACCACTATCGTCAAAATGATAGATACTTAGCATAAAGTTTGGTTTGGCGGTATGGTTCTGTTCTGGGCAAAAACCTCCCTGCCCATCCATGCAGCCTGTCATGAATGAGCAGGGAGAGCAGCAATAATAACCCCCCTTGGGTTAACAGAACAGAACATGGCAGATATCATTAATGTACTTAATGATATTTAAGTGTAACACTTTATTCAAGATAAAGGAGTCTGATTAGCAAGGCATATCAGAAAGCCAAGTCCTGACTGTGGCGAAAGGAGGAGCTAGCCCATCCATGCAGCCTGTCATGAATGAGCAGGGAGAGCAGCAATAATAACCCCCCACAACACAAATGATAGGCCCGGACCCCCCGACACAACGATAGGCCAGAATCGCCCAAACCACAATCGATGGCATCCTGAAAGAAGCCTATCCTTCTGGAATAACAGAGACTGGGGCAGCAGCAACTTACAGGAGAAGGCAGCGAAGGGGTGCTCTTCTTTATAAGCAGCTAAGAAGAGCAGCAAGCCCCTTTAATGCAATACCTGAAAAAGATGCAGAAAACCCACTAGAATTGGCAGCCTAGTTTGCAGCAAACATAGCGTACTGCAGCCATAGAAGCGAGCAATGAACGGATCAGAGATCACAGATTCTACCTGGCCTAAAAAATTCAGCATCCATTTAAAAAGTCTATAACAACAGCATATAATAACTAAAATCAACTCATCAGTTTCTCGGTTGGCCGTCTCCCTTTGACATTTGTGCTCGTTGTGTTACGTGTCCTCAATCTGACAACCTGCGTGAGCATAGACAAAATCCTTACCAATACACTAGATAGCTTTGCACAAGCATGTTGCTTGCTTAATCACCGCATGTTGCAGTAGACAGAAACTTAAGGAAATAACATTCCCAATACTAGATGAGCCATAAGCAGCAAGCATATTTCAAGAACAATCGGATGGCCTAAACAACAGCTTAAACATTAGCTTCTTGCTGTTGCAAGTTTAACTAAGTACCAGCACTTGCAGTAACAACCAATAGCTTAAAGCAACAAGCAAGTCTAGCGACAAACATGATACTGAACACTAGATAAGCCCTAACAAGCAAGCAAAATCCCAATACCCTAATAGCTTTAAAGCAAAGACCTTCTGAGATAGCATAGACTGGGGCAGCATGCCCTTTAAGAAGAGAAGCAGTGAAGGGGTGCTCTTCTTTAATAAGCAGCTGAGAAGAGCAGCATGCCCCTTTAATGCAGTACAGCATACGGTCAATACCCGAAGTTTAGGCAACAGCATGTTGCCCTATCCAGATAATCGTTAGCATTAATAACACCTTTAGTAGCAAAATCTACATACTGCAAGTTAAGTATCAAGCACATTACCGATACACTGTATAGCTTTAAGCAACAGCATATCACGGACTTAAACACAGCTTGATGGAAATAATCATACACATAGGATGTGTTTAATGAAACAGCATCCTCAATACTAGATGAGCCTTAAGCAGCAAGCCTGTTTCATATCAGACAGTCTTAAACAGATTTAAAAACAAGCCTCAGCTGTGGTAAGTTTAACTGGGTAACGTTAATGTTACCAGTGTGTCAAAGTACAACCAATAAGCCTAAAGCAACAGCGTGCCTAGCAAAC
>NW_015659401.1:1429420-1440809 GCF_001515625.1 Sinocyclocheilus rhinocerous | reverse complement strand
ATATGTATAGAAGCCATTAGGAGCGATAAAGCGTGCTTCTGACGCAGCTGAAATCAACCGCACACTCACACAGCTAATGAAAACATCAACCCTAGAAATAAACAACCGTAACATTGAGAATATGCCGCTGAATACAGCGCGAAACGCATGAAACGCATACACGAGAATGCTTGTTTCATTTAAACTTGTTCTCATGGCCTTAACTATCGCAGAGCGATTTACTTTTTTCAATTAGCAGACCAGGTAATATACACAGCGATATGGATTAAAACAGCATTCACTTATCTTAGATGTGGATTTCAGATGTTCTGAAACACGCTGCAACAGTTTGATTTGCGAGCAGCGATGCTTAATTTGCTCCCGAGCAAGCTGAAAAGCTGCTGAATAATACTGACTAGAGCTTATATAGGAATGCCGCGATAGGTGTCGTATTCCTATAGATAGATGTGATCAGCTGAGAATCAGCTGATGCAAGCTTGACTCACGTGACCTGCCAGAACTAACGCTAACGCTTAATTTGTTTATTAGCATGCCTATTAACATATTGTCTGTTTATTAGTACTTTTAAAGCACATATTCTGCATGACCATATTTTACATCCCTAATCCTACCCAATACCTAAACTTAACAACGACCTTACTAACTATTAATAAACAGCAAATTGGGAATTTATTGAGGCAAAAGTCATTGTTAATGGTTTGTTAATAGCGAGAATTGGACCTTAAAATAAAGCGTGACCATGTATTTTGCTGAATTTTCATGATCCAGTGTATTTTTGTGTATTTTTAAGTGATTGGTAGATTGCATTTTTAAATTGACAGGTGCAAAACTTGAATTTCAGTTCGGTTAATTTAAAAAAAATTTGCAACAATGTTGGATGTCATTGGTAGATTTCAGTGTATTTTCCTGATATTTTGGAGCAAATAGTTCTGTTTGTTCACTTGTTTGCTGGCTCTTGTTTTTTATTTTTTTATTTTTTTATCATGTTTATGTATTCAGAGCAGTCAATCCACTGATGTGCCTGTAAAGCTGAATGCTGCTGACATACCCCATTTTATCTGCATCACAAATTTCTCTCATGCAGCAGACTTCTTTGCAGGCTACTGATAAGATTCAGATAGAGGTGAACATCCAAACACTTCTGAGCAATACATTTCTTTGCATATGGTTTGACCTCTGCTCTGTGGGATTACAAGAATTTAAGAATCTGTTTTATATCTGCCAATCCTATGTAATGACAAACCATCACATGAAAAACGAAATTGTATTTAGCATTTATGGTAAAGATGATGATATCAGATGATTGATTCTGTTAAACAAAGTTTATGGCAGTTCCTGCTTGATTTATTGTAATTCAAATAAGACAGATTAATGAGACTCTCACCTTTTGTCTGGAATGGCTATTGGTGCCCCTGCCCCAGTCTTTGAATAGTTATGCTGATTGGATTAGGACTGGTGAAATGGGGCAGGTTGCTATATCAGAATACTTCATTTGCATGCTTTGTTTAAGATCGTCTCCCAGGTGATTTATCTCCATGTCTAAGCAATACCCCCTAAATGTATATAAACTACAATGAATCACTTCCTTAGTTAGACGTTTGATGACTGCAGCACCACACAGCACATTCTCAATAAAGAATCCTACTGAAGTTATATAGGAATGCCGCGATAGGTGTCGTATTCCTATAGATAGATGTGATCAGCTGAGAATCAGCTGATGCAAGCTTGACTCACGTGACCTGCCAGAACTAACGCTAACGCTTAATTTGTTTATTAGCATGCCTATTAACATATTGTCTGTTTATTAGTACTTTTAAAGCACATATTCTGCATGACCATATTTTACATCCCTAATCCTACCCAATACCTAAACTTAACAACGACCTTACTAACTATTAATAAACAGCAAATTGGGAATTTATTGAGGCAAAAGTCATTGTTAATGGTTTGTTAATAGCGAGAATTGGACCTTAAAATAAAGCGTGACCATGTATTTTGCTGAATTTTCATGATCCAGTGTATTTTTGTGTATTTTTAAGTGATTGGTAGATTGCATTTTTAAATTGACAGGTGCAAAACTTGAATTTCAGTTCGGTTAATTTAAAAAAAATTTGCAACAATGTTGGATGTCATTGGTAGATTTCAGTGTATTTTCCTGATATTTTGGAGCAAATAGTTCTGTTTGTTCACTTGTTTGCTGGCTCTTGTTTTTTATTTTTTTATTTTTTTATCATGTTTATGTATTCAGAGCAGTCAATCCACTGATGTGCCTGTAAAGCTGAATGCTGCTGACATACCCCATTTTATCTGCATCACAAATTTCTCTCATGCAGCAGACTTCTTTGCAGGCTACTGATAAGATTCAGATAGAGGTGAACATCCAAACACTTCTGAGCAATACATTTCTTTGCATATGGTTTGACCTCTGCTCTGTGTGATTACAAGAATTTAAGAATCTGTTTTATATCTGCCAATCCTATGTAATGACAAACCATCACATGAAAAACGAAATTGTATTTAGCATTTATGGTAAAGATGATGATATCAGATGATTGATTCTGTTAAACAAAGTTTATGGCAGTTCCTGCTTGATTTATTGTAATTCAAATAAGACAGATTAATGAGACTCTCACCTTTTGTCTGGAATGGCTATTGGTGCCCCTGCCCCAGTCTTTGAATAGTTATGCTGATTGGATTAGGACTGGTGAAATGGGGCAGGTTGCTATATCAGAATACTTCATTTGCATGCTTTGTTTAAGATCGTCTCCCAGGTGATTTATCTCCATGTCTAAGCAATACCCCCTAAATGTATATAAACTACAATGAATCACTTCCTTAGTTAGACGTTTGATGACTGCAGCACCACACAGCACATTCTCAATAAAGAATCCTACTGAAGATACCCAAGAGTCTCCTGGTCTTCGCTTTCGAGTTTCCAACACATCTGATGGCGTAAGTAACTTAGCCTATGTAACTTAAAGAGATTTTCTTTTCTTTTTTTCTGTAGAAATCAAAATAAGCATTTTGAAGGATGTTGGTAATCAGTTTTGGTGACCATTGATTTCCATTATATGGGCAAAAATATATTTTATGTTCCACAGAAGAAAGTCATACCGTTTTGGAATGAAATGATGACAGAATTTTCATTTTTGAGTGAACTATCCCTTTAATTACAAGTAACTAAAATTTTCAGCAAACAGTAGTTCATCTGTTTTCAAAACATTGCATCTTTTCCAGTAATAAGTTACCTTTTCCAGCAAGTCTCAGTGTAGCGTGACCAACATTGTTGTTTTTGTTAAATTGTATTGCATTTGTATTGATTACTGAAAAGTCATTTTCACGTGGCTCCTTGCACTATAATATGGCCTCAAAGCACTTTTAACATTGTGCATGATTTGTAAACTAATACATTTTGATGTTTGGATTAAATAACCAGCTCCATATCCATGGCTTTTCTGATGTACTAAACTTGCTTGGTAGCTCACCTGGTAGAACATAGCACTTGTGATGCGGAGTGCTCGGGTAATATTCGTCATAAACAAAGAGCTCAAACACTTGTAGAAAAAAGCTAAAATAGCATGGTGGCTTCAGCAAATGCATTTTTATCTCATGTTTACTTTTTGTTAACGCTGTCTGTAAGGTTTAGTGTAGCTGGCACGTTAACTTTAAGTGCAATAAAGCAGTAACCTTTTAGCGCCACTCACTGGACATTTACATTTTAAAACTTTTGTGATACGTACAACAGCCAGCATAATAAAACTTTGGCAGATTCACATTCATCTGTTTTGGCTAAATCTGAACACGCTTTTAGTGCCGCTCGTGAACATTTCACTTTGAAAGTGTTGCAAAACATGCAAGAAGCAACATAATATCATTTTGCAGGAATGTCACCACAGGCATGTTTTTCCAGCCTGGGTTAATAAATTGAACCATAATGAAGGTTTTCGTTATTTTTGTGCCAGATAAATACTGCTCTAGAGAATGAAATATCATCTTAGAGTTATATAATTACAAAGATATTGCCACGTAAACATCTTTTAGTTTCTTATTAATAGTAGCTTGTAGTGTAGCAAACTGCTTTTTCAAGGGGTACCTTGACTGCAATTTAAGTCAACTTGTTGTTTAGGAAGCTGTCATTTAAAATAGCTTCCCCAACACTGCATATTATTATACACCAATACAGTCATCAGCCATCAAGTTCCTGCTTTCATCAAAGACAGACTTTCATGACCCTCTTGACCAGTGGTTCTCAATTCCAGTCCTGGCAAAGAAGAGAGCTCCATGCATGAACTATGTTCTGATTGACATGGTCCCTGCACAGGGTTCACTGCTCCCTACTCCCTGAGCACGGGAAATCAGTTGAAGTTTACTTCCCTTCGGAAAATTCATTCACGGATTTGAGCTACGCCACTGCCTGCAGCGTCTTCACACAGACGCTGCAAGCTAGAGAAGTGTGAAGTGTGACATAATATACCGTGGTAAATAAATATAATTTAAATTCACATCTCGCACACTTTAATGCCCTTTGAATGGAACATATACACTCCCTTCGAACTGGAATTATGGAAATATCCTGTGAAGTCCGCTTCGTCTCTCCTCTTATGGTCAAATAGAACAAACGTCTAAAGTGATAAGAGATACATACGAAATGTGCCGAGCGGGGGGTCGAGAGGACTGGAATTGAGAACCACTAGAGTATACAATAATCTATTCAAAAACCTAAAATGTTGACCTAAACTTTTCAAGTGAAAGCACTACTGTGAGATGTGATGCTGTTAGACATAATTATTGTTGTGTGACTCTAATTATATGAGATTTTATTATATAACAAAGGAAGACCCTCCCTCTCATTGTAGTTTTTAAACTCTGGAAGAAAGATTCACTCTCACTGAAAGCTGGCAGTATTTATTTTCAAGTCAACGTTTTCGCTGCATGAATTCCATAACATAGTCGCCCAGGCCTCTCTAACTCCTTTCACACAGCCTCTTGTTTAATTCCCGCTGCTTTGTTTGCCTCAACTGTAAGCGCCTTTAACATCCATGCTTCTAACATCCATACCCACCCAGTGCCTGTGAGCAAAGGATGGCTGCTTCCTGTTTCAAAGGGGATGGAAGGAAATAAGGCATCTTTGAGTTTGAGAAACCCTCCATCTGCAGAAACAGTTGAGGCAAGTGGAGAGATGAAGATAACAGCCTTGTGTGAGACGTGAGCTGTGTTAAGTGGAGTGAGAGTGACTTTAAAACCTGAGTTCCTGTCAATGCTGTGTCTCTACTACAACTGACTGTCCTAATAGCAGCCGATTAGACGCCCCAAATCTATTTCACGGTTCGCTGGGCATGGGAGAGAGGCTCTTGATTGGTTGTTTTTGCATTTTCTTTCAATCCTTCTCTTTATATCATCATGTTTGTGTATTTAGTGAGTGTATGCCATTTTCTTTCTTCTCAGTAGTTACTGAAGCCATCAAATGCCCTCTCTTGTCTCAAGATGGATACTTGGAGAAGGACATCGGGTTGTCACGTCTCTTCCGTATGCCTGTCACTAGTGTTTTGATGAATATTTCTCAATTATAGAGTTTGGAGCCGATTCATCTTATGTTCAGTCAGGTAAATGAATTGAAGGATAGTTCAGGCCACTCTAAATTGATCCTGATTGCCTTAGTGGTGAAGAGTCCATAAAGTGTCTGCGTAATGGCCATTGATTGGTCCTCAGAAATATCATCAGGCTAACTTATGCCCTCGCATTTACAGCAACGATAAAATGATGTGTCATATCACTGACCTTCAATTATCTCTCTCTAAATGTCAAGCCATCCAGAGGTGTTTGAGTGCAATGTCTCTCATTGATCTGTATTCAACACCAAACAGAGACTAATCAATCTGAGGAATATAATCAGTCTTTTTGTCTATTTTTTTGTGGTATTAGTAGTGTTAGCACACTTCTAGACCTTCTAGTAATTAATTAACCATTTAATTAACCATTTAATCATATTAATTATCTTCTAGTAATTAATATGATTAAATGTTATTACCATTTATTCATATTAATGACTAGAAGTTCTGATGATACTACTTTACTTCGGTATTAAGGCTAAAACAGTTTGCATTTGGCACTCAGTTGGTCCATTAAATAATCCACGTTCAGAGTTGGTAAAAGAAACATAAAAACGAATGCTTCCCGATTCACCCCATTCAACACAATTGATAATTATTTTCATATTATGACTGATAACTGACAAATGTTCTTCTTTTTTGGGCACACACATATATATTCACTAAGCTTAAAGGGGTAGGTCTCCCATACATGAACCTCACGTTGTTTCAAACCTGTATGACTGACTTTATTCTGCAGAACAGAAAAGAAGATATTTTGAACAATTTTGGTCACCAAACAGTTTTGGTGACCATTGACCCCACAGACATTTCTCTTTTTTATGTTCCACAGATGAAAGAAAGAGAAAATCATAGAGTTTAGAAAGATTATACTATGTTTTTTTACAAACATGTTTCTGCTGTTAGCCTAATTTACAAAAGCGGTTGAAAAGCTAAATCATCCAACTAACGCCAACTCAACTTCCTGCTGAGTTAATGGCCCTACCAACTTTACAGCCTCTGGGATCAACAAATAGTTTGTCATTTCTTTGTGGGCAGGATACAGCTGAAATATGTGACAGAATCAGTGAGAAATATCAGAGGTACTCGTCTAATGTATTTTTTATAGTTAGGTTTCATGGTGAGTTTTATGGTTCTAAAATATTCTTGTTCTCACTATTCTTTTTCTGCATTTCTCTTGTTTTTTTTTTGTTTGTGTAGTTTATGCTTAAAATTGAATTTTGTATTATATTTGGCTCTTATGATAAGTTGCATGAGATGTTCCACATTTGTAAGCAACTTTGGACAAAAGCGCCTGCTAAATGAATAAATGTAAATGCAAACCATGGTACACACAGGACATGTACAGCACATAACTGTATACATAGTACACACAATACAGTGCTTGACAGTACACAGAACATTATGGGACTCAATATGGGCAGTGTGACATGTAAATGTTTTTTTAGAGTAGAGTATATGTTTAAGGTTCACTTTCAGAAGGTGATAATGTGATATGTATTGTTCGGTGTATAAACCTGTGGTGACCCTTCCAGATTATAAAGTACAATTTTAGACATGGAGCTTTCCTGAATGGCTTGGTGATTCTGTAGGAGTAGTGACTAAAACTTCACCATCACCCATATTCAAGTGTTTGAGTTAGTAAGACTATATTCTTCATCCAGTCAAGCTGAGGATAAGAGTGCCTTTCGTTTACTTTATTACTTCAGATGCTATTTTATAGTATATGCTGCAGATAAATGATAAATTGTTTGGTGCGGGACAGAAGCTGCCCTGTTTAACAACTTTGGCACAAACAACACACTTCCATGCAGTTCCATTCAGGGCAAGCAAAACAAGCAAATGGAGAGCAATGCTGTTGTTAATGAAGATAAATGCTTAACTGGATGTCCAATTTAAAAACCAGTGCCAGGCCGAGAGTTCAGTCATAATCTGAAGCTCCGGTATTGCTGTTTCTGAACAAATCTTTGAAGCAAACGAACTGTTGTCACTCACTTCCATGCATGGGCGTCGAAACCATTCTATGTGGATGGGACAAGACCCACCCACTTTTTAAGACCAATGATATTGGACCCACCCACTTTTATCTTCTCTAATTTAGCGCATATATCTGTGGACTTTTCAGAGCGCTGTCAGTCAAATCCATTCCACTTGAGGAATGCCCTAATGGATTAAACTCCATTCCACGTTTTAGCTACAGCCTTGACTTCCACGCTGCTGCTTCCTCAAATCCATTCCACTTGACTCATTCAGAGTCCATATCAATTAAACTCCATTCCGTGTTTTCACTACTCGCGCCTGCTGCACTCCCGCGACACAGCAAGGTAAACAAAGCGTCTTAGCATATTTGCTGCTTAGGTGGGTCTGTATGCTCACATACTGTCACTAAACAAGCTGCTATTTAAGTGAATGTTCATCATTTTTTGTTCAAAACAACTTATTAGACTTTTGTTGCTGCTGTATTAATTTTTGAGAAACCTTGCCAGGTATGTGGTAACCGTTTTAGGCTATAAAAGCAATTGTTTAATTAAAAGGCACCAGAATACAGAAAAATGGCATATATTCCAATAACATTTTTCTGGGGAAGGACCCACCCACATTTTTTTTTTTTTTTGCTTTCTACGCCCATGCTTCCGTGTATGTGTGTGTTTGTGTTTGTGAAGGGGAATGCAGAAGCAGTTAGGGTAGGTACACTTCATGCCTCTGGGAGCAGTTTACCTTGTTAATCAAGTCACTATGGCTCTAGATACTAAAATAGACAGACATCACAACATCTATGAGGCAAACATTTGATGGGAGGACATTAAACTGCTAATGGAGTCATAAACATATCTGTCATGCTGGGAGACTGATAGTGCTCAGATAGGTCTTGTTATAATGAGTTTATAGTTTTAACGCTAATGTTTTTCTTTTCAATGTGCCATTTGTGTGTGTGTTTGTGTTTGTGAAGGGGAATGCAGAAGCAGTTAGGGTAGGTACACGTCATGCCTCTGGGAGCAGTTTACCTTGTTAATCAAGTCACTATGGCTCTAGATACTAAAATAGACATCACAACATCTATGAGGCAAACATTTGATGGGAGGACATTAAACTGCTAATGGTATGTGTCATAAACATCATATCTGTCATGCTGGGAGACTGATAGTGCTCAGATAGGTCTTGTTATAATGAGTTTATAGTTTTAACGCTAATGTTTTTCTTTTCAATGTGCCATTTAATAGCTCTAAATATACTTATAACAACACTGAAGTATTACTTTGATTTTTCCTAGTTTTATTGGAACTGATTATAGCTTGATATGATGCTTCTATCTATGATGTATATTCTATCATTCAGTATTTTTACATTATTCAGCAAAGTGTTAACATCACAGGATAAATTACGTTTTAAAATATATTACCATAGAAAACTGTTATTAAATTGTCATCACAATATTACTGTTTTCTTTCTTTCTTTCTTTCTTTCTTTCTTTTTTATCAAATAAATGCAGCCTTGTTTAGATATCTTTCAAAAACATAAAAAAATCTTACCCACCCCAAACCTTTGGAAGGGATTGTATAAAGCAGGTTTTATTAGTTATTTTTGGATATATAAACTATGAATAAATGAATTTTCTCATTATCCACCTTTTTCCTGAACGTGGAAGTCTCGCCCAACTCATACTGGTAGGATGCTTTTCATTTCCGCTGTTTCTATTTCTAGTTCCGTTTCTGCTGTTTCTAGTCAAATTAACATATGTTCCGAGCCAATAATATAACCTTAAACCTATGAAAATGGTTTCAAAAAGCACTTGGCGTCGTAGTTTCATCACTTTACAGTGCAATGACCGTCAGTAACTCACCTGTCATAGTTTAATGAGTGGGTAGAAGACATGAAGCGGTCTGAGGTTAGCTGCAATGAAATCAGATGAGCGCACATATCCTACATAACTTCTTATTGTCTTTATTAAATTAAACAAATTAAATGTAGAGTGACAGCCTATAGTCGCTGAGAGGCTAAGAAGGAAAGAATCCATGATGCGTTCCAGTCCGTTCTTTTGAACATTTATTGACATGACATAACAAACAAATGCATGTTTAAAAACGATCAGAACACTCAACAGAAAGTGAGCGTTACCGCAACTCACCCCCTCTCTACTCACGCATGTCAAACAGAAAAACACAAGCAGGTAAATATCCACCTGCCCCATGTGACCAAACACCCAGAAATAAATAATCGCAATACAAAATAAAAGACAAACATTTTATGCACTTACAAAATGTTAAAAAAAGTTCTTCCCTACACAAACTTGTAAGCTCATTTATCTGAGCTCTTTGTCTTTTTGTCACCCTCGTTGACCAATCACTCAATCTTATGAATAGTTAAATAAATTAGGCATTTGTTTGTTTGCATAGTAAAAGCCATATGGCCTGTTCTTTCCTCTGAATCCAATTTGACAAAACATGTAGTGCCTCCAGAGAGGGCGAGAGAAAGAGAGAGTGCAGCAGTGCCAGGTGCAGCTCCTGTACTTTAAGCAAATGGAAATAACTTTTACTCAGCAGCAGAGTTGATATCATCGGCAGAAGAACCCAGGCAGTCGGCACAAGTGGTCCGTTACCTCTGCGGCCTATCATTATCTACAGGAATGCTGTCTGTTATCTCAACAGCACCCTATCAAAGCGCACCATTACACAAGCACAGCGTGAGCAAGGTTAGAAGCCCTCACTAATGTCATTTGTAAAGACCTATGAGAAGCCTAATGAATGAAAACACATCCTGGTCCATGTATTAGTACAATGTGAACAATACAACCCTTTCTCCCCTTTTTTAACAAAAGAGAGCTGATGAAAAGGAGACCTTGTTAGATAAATTAGAGCTCCTTTGGTACAGAACCTATGGAGTGGATTGATCGAGAAAATAGATTTTTGAAAACAGGGCTCCCCTATTTCACTTGGACTTTTACATGTTGTCCACCCTAATATGGGTCATGCTTGGTTTAATGGATGGATGGATGGATTGACAGACTGAAGTGATTCTAGGCTATATTGCCAACACAGAGGAATTCTTGGCACGGTTAACAGATTGGTGACCGAGTGAGTTTGAAGGGGGCAGATGGATGATTAATGTGCTGTGATTGGAACTGGACTGCAGTGGACTTAATATCAGACTCAGTAAAGATATGGACATGTGCTGCAAAAAGGAGATGAACTGTAGCAACTGATGAAAGATTGGCATGGCAACAACTATAAACATTTATCTTTGTTTGGCCAGACCAACAAAACATTAATCAGGCATTAAAATACTCTTAAATAATAAAAGTCAAATCATGAGTTTTTGGAAAATTACATAGGGTCATCCAGGATATGGGCAGGATATGGGTGTTTCTTCAAGTTTTAATCTTCAACTCTAACCCGTGGGAATTTTAATGTTCCAGGGGTTGATTTATATTCAGTAACAGATTTCACAATTTTTCTTTTTGTCATATGAAGGTCATTTGTTTTGTTTTTCACCAAAGTATATATGCTTGTAATTGTTATTTGTAATGTATGCAACAATATATAATACATTAAAGTTTTCTAGATATCAAAGTGTGTACGTGTGTGTATATACTGAGAAAAGCAGCTTTATAATATACTAGTAGTGTAATGATAATGCATTTCCAATGAGCTGAAATACAATTGAAATGTACTTAAAGTACATTAAAACGATGCTTCAAATATACTCTAACTGTAGTTACAGACTGTGAGGCAGAACTGCCGGCATTTTAGTCTAACGTTACTCTCCCAGGATCAGTAAACAGT
>NW_015659401.1:1415373-1428991 GCF_001515625.1 Sinocyclocheilus rhinocerous | reverse complement strand
ATATATATATATATATATATATACACACACACACACTGTATATCTGTATACACACACACACACACACACACACACACAATAGTTTTCTAAGACTTTTAAACATTTTTGTAAGAACTCTTTAAAAAACTGTAATATTACAATATTATTACTATTTAAAATAACTGTTTTCTATTTGAATATATTTGACAATTTATTTCTAAATGTCAGCAGCTGTTACTCCAGTCTTCAGTTTCACATGATCCTTCAAAGTAATTCTTATATGCCAATTTGATGATTAGAAAGTAAAAAAAAACAGCTTTTATTTGAAATTTCAATTATTTGAAAAAAAAATCTGTCCCTTTTGATACATTTAATGCAACCTTTTTGAATAAAAGTATTAATTCCAGTAAAAAAAAATATTGAATATGAATGGTAGTGTTACTCTGTTGAACATTGTTAGAGGACATATTAAATAAAATATCAAATGTGTGGAAAGTGTGATTATTTTCAGTCTGTGGGGCCAAAAATGCCATAGTTGAAGAAACATCCACTTACTTTTGCTTGTAAATGTATGTACAGTACTGTATGTCCCATGTACCATTCTAGTTTGATTTATGACAGTCACCTTCTGCAGTCACATGATACTTTATCTAGAGTCTGGGAATGCATTCCAGCAGAGGCACGTGGTGCTGGAGATGTGTGCTCTAGTCAGACAGTTTTCCATCCGACACCACCTCCCATACAGTTCTCACTGGGGCAGAGAGCCACAAGACCAGGGCATACTTATCATGCTGTTTATAATGATCCTTCCATTGTATCTAGAGCAACCTTTAATGTCACACAACATTCACATTCTGATATCCTGTGGTTGCTGCTGGAAGCACATTGTGGCAAATCAGCAAGTTTTCAAAAAGAGGAACGGAAATTGACACAGAGAAAGTCAAAAATACAGACAGTTGCAAAATTGTCTGGAACACATTCTGAATGTAAGTGACTTCAGTAAAAGGTACGTAGCATTTCAGCTGGATAACAGCAGGCTTGTCTAGAAAAATGTACTGTTGCCTGCCGTGCTCCTCACGCTGAGTTGTTTGGAGTTTCATCTATAATCAAAGATGCCGGGATACAAGGAAATCCATCTCTACTGCTCGCCCCTGTGGAGCAAAGAAAATGTGGGGAATTTTTTTGTTTATATTTGCTTATGTGTGCATGAAAGTTTATGAGCAGAGAGAGGTTTGGTTATCAACCCATCCTTGTTCCTTTTTCTGTCTAGTAAGGGAAGCAGAACTTAAGGAAGTTTCATGCCAAATAAATATTCTGTTTCGTGTCAATGAAGCCTCTATTCAAAACACCATATTGATAGCCAAAACAGTGTTCCCTTGGAGACAAAAAACATGACTGTAATTACACTCTCTATAAACACAAACACCAGGGAATAGTATCGTACAATCAGTTGCTGAGTAAGATTTCACCTTTAAACGAAATAGAGGGAATTCAGTCTGTTATTGGAAGGTATCAGGGGTTAATCTGATCAGTCGTAATGAAGATTATTCCATGTTTCTTTTAAAAAATACCCTGCACTGTTGAAATTTATCAGTCAAATTTAGACCTGAGTCGCAGAGGATAATTTATCTTGTTTCTCTTTTCTCCAAAAGAAATGTGCTATTCTCTATTCAGACACATAGACGAAACAAAAATACAAACAATAGCACCTCCTTCACATCTGCTTTCATAAATCCATAAAATCCAATCTGATAGAGAAAAAGGTCAGAGTTGTTAATAGACAAGGACACACAGCATATAAAGCGCCTGACCAAAGGTCCCATTTATCCCTTAATTCCACGTCCTTTTGTTCATTTACATTTTAATTCATGTTAATGTATCCCAATAATGAATAACTTCCAGCAAGGACATTCATGAACACCAATTAGCCCCGTTGCATAGTTATGACTAATGTGGCAAATGAGAGGCAGGTGTGAGAATAATAAATTAAGCCACCTCTTGCTGGCAGACATGAAGCATGAAACTGGGGGGAAATAAACCCACTGTAAAGGGCTTCCAGATTTTCTGGACACAAAACTGGCAGAAAGTATTATAACCATTTAGAACGTGAAATTAATCACATTTGTCGTTTTTCTGGGAAACCCGAAACAAAAACGTGCCTCTGGGTACATTTTTGCAAAATGATGTTTTATTGTTTGTAGCAGGTTTCATGACAGTTTCAAAGTGAAATGTCCAGTGACTGGTGCTAAATAGCATGTTCAATTTTCCCTGAAATAGATAAACGTGACTGAGGCAACACTATATTATGTTCATTAATTTGTGTATTACGGCATTTCAGAAATGAAATGTCCGTTGAGGGTCACTAAAAGGTAAATGCTCTATTGAATTTTAAATTAACGTAGCCTACACCTTACACTAAACCCTACCTTAAAGCTAACCAATAATGTGCACAAAAGCAAATGTGAGATAAAAATGTATTTGTTCAAGCAACCATGCCGTTTGAGCCCTTTTGTGAGGTATTGTAATTCGTGTTTCACAGGACTTGTACCCGAAAAATGCTAATTCAGTACTGTACCAGGTAAGCTACCGAGCAAGTTTACCATGTCAGAAAAGCCATACATATGGAGCTGCTTATGTGATGCAAACGTCAAAATGTATTAGTTTACAAGTCATGCACTATGGTAAAGCCTATGTTATACTTTCCGCGTGCGCGAGTCCGCTAGAGTCCTCTATGGTATGCGTGATGTAAAAATCGTCATGGGAGAGTGTGCGTGGAGGCTCCGCGCGGACATCCGCGTGCCTCCCATTTTTTCCGCATGGTCAGTAGGCTACAAAAGCACCAACTGCACATGCACAGGCTGTGTGAATATAAGCCCGTTGCTACTCAAACCTGTACAATCCGTCGATAAAACAATATAAAGACAGCCAGATATGCAATAACTGTGGACAATTGTTTGTTCACGTTTGTTTACTGTTCAAGCCGATCTACTGCGCATGTATGGGACACGTCCGCGGAGTGGACCATCAGCGTATGCTTTCGATAGTATAAATACAAGTAGTCCATGTCCGCACTGTCCGTGTACGCGTCCGGATTGCTCATGCGGAAAGTATAACACAGGTTTAAGAATGTTTTGAGGTCACAACATAGTATTGTGCAATTGAGCCATGTGAGAAGTCTTAATTAATTAATACTCTGCCCCTGTAATCATAATTTAGGTGAAAAATATATTTGTTTAGGTGTTTTATTTCCTATAGTGTTAATTTCAGCTGGAAAGTGCAGTGAAATGTATGTATAGCGGAGTGGACCATCAGCGTATGCTTTCGATAGTATAAATACAAGTAGTCCATGTCCGCACTGTCCGTGTACGCGTCCGGATTGCTCATGCGGAAAGTATAACACAGGCTTAAGAATGTTTTGAGGTCACAACATAGTATTGTGCAATTGAGCCATGTGAGAAGTCTTAAATAATTAATACTCTGCCCCTGTAATCATAATTTAGGTGAAAAATATATTTGTTTAGGTGTTTTATTTCCTATAGTGTTAATTTCAGCTGGAAAGTGCAGTGAAATGTATGTATAGGTAAATTTTTGCTGTTTTCTAATGAGCCTGGGTAGCACGAAAATGATACGCAATTAATGAAAATTTCTCATTACATTAATTCAGATAAATAAATTGATTTTTAAATATTTGGCAACAGACAAAAGTACTTTTTGAGATTAGATTTACCAGTTATGAAGTGAGCTATAAGGCATTGTCCCTCATTGTGACCTGGCCATTGAACATGACAAACCGGAGGAGATTGTGTGATATTGTGAGATTGAGAGTAATTGTTCAGTGCTAAATGTACAGAAGGCGCTGCAACCTTGGATTCTTCACGGTGCTACTAACAATGACCGACATGGTGCAAGAGATTGGTCCACTGAAGAACAGAGCAGCTGTGGTGGGCTTTTTCCACTTACCAGTTCTGAAAAGCTTGAGTGTTTGTGGTTTTGGCTAGCCTTGTTAGCGAAAGATGAAAGCCTGACTCATACAGGATTGCTGTTTTCTCAGCCCACACCTCAAAGGATGGATCAGACATCAATGAAGACTCCTGAAGAAAACAACTACATTAAACTTTGTTACAGAGCTTTAGAATTAAAAACAAACATGGTGAAAAGCGACTGGAGTCTGTTGACTACAAATGCAAATCTGAGCTTCTTTTGGATATGTGCTGTAATAATCAGCTCCTTTGATTGCTTTTTGTATTTCATTGCTTTCTTTACATTTTTAATTCATGAATTAAATTCAACTCACAATCATACGTTTTTCTCACACATTTGAGAAAAAAAAAGTAAGCCATCTAATATAACAGGGACCAAATGGTGGAAGTCATAGCACTGACCATCACCTCAATATGTCACACAGAGACTTGTGAATATGATATCATGCTGCACCTCTCGTTCGATAGTGGTTATAATTAATCCTCTGCAGTGAATGGGTGCTGAATGAGAGGCCAAACAGTTGATAAAAGCATCACAATAATCCACAAGTAATCCACACGACTCCATCAATTATCACCTAGTGAAGTAAAAGCTGCATGTGTGTAAAAAAAAAAAAGCATCATTAAGGTGTTTTACCTTTAAACTGTTACTCCTGGGATTATGGACCAGTCCATAATCCATAATAATGCCATCTCATTAGAGTCATTAGTTCTGTCATGTGTGATAACCATTAGGGTAGTATTTCTAGATATTGGGTTTTTGGTTCTTGTTCCAGTTTTTTTAAAGACATGTATCCCAGATAGCAAAATTCCTGAGGCCCAGATCAGGCCCAAACCTGACACTTTTATCTGGCCCACATACCGTGTGGAATGATGGCAATTGGACGGTCAGCTCCTGTTTGCCAGATTTGGGCCACAAGCAAGCCATAGGTAGGCCACATGTCAGCCATGAAAATAAATAAATAAAATAAACCAGAACTGGCCCAAATCTGGGCCACATTGATTTTAATTCTGGCCCAGATCCAACACCTTGCTCCGGCCCACATACTGTGAAGAATGATGGCATTTGGGCGGTCCGCTCCTGTTTGCCAGATTGGGACACGAGCAAGCCAAAAGAAGGCCCAATGTCAGCCATGAATAAACCAAATTTGAGCTAATAATGAACTAAATAAACCATAAATATACATTATCTGGATAATGAGAAATTTAAAAATGTCCTCCATAAATGTTCAAATAAGTTCCAGAAATGTGTCCTACTTGATAAAATCATCCCGACCCAAGTTTTGCACAAGCAGCAATTAAAGTGTCAAAGATAAATATTCAAAGACACATTCCAATACTTTAAAAACTGTTCTTCACAAGTTTGAACTTATATGCTTCTCACTCGGACTCTACCTACACAGTAAGTCTGTGAGTGTCACAGCTACACGGTGTTAAAGAGCGCACGATGCAGATGAAAGGTTATATAGCATAAGTCTTTAATCCAACAAGGGTAAATCCAAACACAATTTAGCACAGCAACATTTAAGACATGTAGACGTAAGACCAAACAAACTCAAAGTGAACATACAGGAACTTAAGTACTCAGACCAAACAAGGATAATTAACTAGGCACACCTGAACAGAATAATACAATCAACACAACGAGGGAAACGGTGCAAAAGGAAAACAAAGTCCAAATTAACTTCTATTAGGCCATATTTACAATTTCAAACTTCCATTTCAAAAATCTAGTGTCAAGTGTTACATCCAAACCAGAAGTGGCCCCATCTGTTTTGTAATATATGGGGCATATTTGCCATATCAAATGTGGGACAAGTCAGGCTTACACACTGATTAGCCAATGCTGACTGTGCCGTATATTTGTCAAAAGTGGCCCAAATTGTTATTAATTATTTGGCCAATATTTGTCATTTTATATACGGGCCACATTTGCAGCATCATATAAGGGCCACTTTAGGCTCACAGCCACATTAGCCAGTGCTCACTGTGCCATATCTTTGCCAAAACTGGCCCAGATATGGTTTAGGATAACTGGGCCACATTTGTGGCATCATATGCGGGCCACTTTAGGCTCACAGCCACATTAGCCAGTGCTCACTGTGCCATATCTTTGCCAAAACTGGCCCAGATATGGTTTAGGATAACTGGGCCACATTTGTGGCATCATATGCGGGCCACTTTAGGCTCACAGCCACATTAGCCAGTGCTCACTGTGCCATATCTTTGCCAAAACTGGCCCAGATATGGTTTAGGATAACTGGGCCACATTTGTGGCATCATATGCGGGCCACTTTAGGCTCACAGCCACATTAGCCAGTGCTCACTGTGCCATATCTTTGCCAAAACTGGCCCAGATATGGTTTAGGATAACTGGGCCACATTTGTGGCATCATATGCGGGCCACTTTAGGCTCACAGCCACATTAGCCAGTGCTTACCATGCCATATCTTTGCCAAAACTGGCCCAGATATGTTTTAGGAAAACTGGGCCACATTGGTATCATTATATGCGGGCCACCTTTGGCTCACAGCCACATTAGCCAGTGCTTACTGTGCCACATCTTTGCCAAAACTGTCCCAGATACGATTTAGGATAACTGGGCCACATTTGTGGCATCATAAGTATCATATGTGGTTTTTCCACCATCATTTATCCTGCCAATAAACAATTCACACATTTCAATTTTGGTACAAAAATCTTTCATTAACACCAAATCACGAGAGGTGCTGATGAGATAATTACATGTGTTTCTACATTATCTTTGTTGCTTTCTGGAACATGAATGGAGATGATAATGAGAGGTCTTTACCAAGCCTCTCTTTATGAATTAGACAGAGGTATCTAAAATAAACCATTCTGCATTGCATTGCTTCCATCACATACAGTACACAGCTAATATTATATATGACATTATAGCTGGCAACTCTGACTGTAAAATGCGTTGTGCTGCCTCTCACCCAAATTACCCACTATAATGGTTTTCGTAACTTCCATAATTTCTGAGAGAATGTCTGACTTCATAATGTTGCCATTTCAATAAAACATTGAAATTAGTTTTTATACGTTGGAGCTAAAAACAATGTAGACAATTGGGAAAAGTGAAATGGAGTACAATAACCTAATACATTTTATAAACTGTGCAGCTATTATAATGAATGGATAACTAGATGTGCAATATAAAAGGCATAGTGTGATGCCAGTGATAAATTAATGTACTTATGGTCAGATAATCAACATTTCTGAAAGTAGGGATCGTTGCTAAACATTTAGGGCCACAGAGAAAAAAAACTCCCTATAGCATGCAAATTGTACCTCTGATAGACTTTTGCCTGACTGAAAGTAAAATGATCTCATCAAGCAATAGTAGTGCAATCAATTCAACCAATGAAAATGCGCTTTCTCATTATGTCTGAACTGCGGTATAGAATAAGAAGCAAATTCTCTGAATACAGATCTTCTCTTCTGCTCAACTCTAAGATGCCACTGCTTTCCACATATACAGTAGAATATAGAATCTCACTTAGTGTACATCTTATTTTGCACATTCTTTTGTATGCTCAACACATTTGCATTGCATGGGGAAAAAGACTGAGTGTGCTTTGTAATAAATACTATCTGTATTGTTTTATGCCACCGCTAAAGTACAGAAAGAATTGTTTACTTTGTTATCACACCTGTATACAAAATCTTTTTGCATCAAATTTGCATCAAATATGGAGGAGTAAAACAAACATCCTTTAGTGGCCTAAAGATACTGTGACAGTGTACCTGTCGTATGCTAATAGGTAGATACTATACACGGAAAAGGTTCCAGTTATCTGAAAGACCATCCCTATGCAGTGGAACTTATATAATTTAATATAAATACATTTCCTGTATTTATTCAGTATAAAGAAATGTCATTCTGAGCATCTAAAGCTTCAAAGAGAGACAATGGAGCATTCTTATAGCATGAGGCCAGAAAGAGAGAGAGAAAAAAACTAACTTTACTACTCCATCCAGAAGCTCTTTTGATTTGTCGGCTTTCTCAATATTCCTCCTAACTCCCGAAGAGCTGAAAGGGAGACACATTAGGACAAAACATTGGATAGCACAAACACAGCTCAGATTACAATGCTAGTATTGTCCTTTCAGATGACTGGATTGTATTTTGCATTACCTTTGTTTTGTATTATTGGGTTGTAAATTTACCGACATTTCAAAGGCATTGTGTGAAAATGTTGCAAATTCTGTCTTTCTGATCAAAGACGTTGATACTAATCTGACGATGCTGAAGTATGATAATCACATGCAATGTGACCACAGCTGCAAAGAAATGTTAACATTTGCAGGCAATCATTTATATTTAATTTTATTACCTATGATGCAATTGAGTCATAAGATTCGGTCTGGACATTTGACTTCAAGCTTAAGTTTTCAAAGGATTTACGTAGATGATTTGAGATGTCTAAATTTAATTTCAAGAGAACATAAAGTCCTTGCACATTCTGGCTCACTGACCAATGTTTGTTTTCTGCATGCTTTTTGCATGCTAGCAATGTCTAGACAAAAAAAAGTTTTCACATGCAGTTTTCTTAAAGACCTACAATGCCTTTAAGAAAATTGCATATGTGAAGACTTGTGATACTTTATTTCCAGTGATTAGAAGCCACGGTTAGATGGGCAAGTGCATCTTTTCAAAAAAGCAAGAGCAAAAGAAATGACACAATACAAAGCAATTGTAGCTAATTTTTCAAGTAGAATATTAAGTTTATCCGTGTTCTTTATGAACTTTCAGTTAGGCTATTGATCTTCTCTAATAAAAATCATTTTAAAGTATGTTTTAAAATCCCAGTGCTAAGTGTTCTGTTTCCAAGCAAATATATCATCTTCGTTGGCCCTGTGCATTAACATCAGTAGCACTTCTGCTTAAAAAGAAATGTTTCACCGGCTTCTTTTCATTAAAAGATCATTGTTACTTTATGTCTCTGCTGGGAAGTCTGATAAAATTATTTGGGTAAGGAATGCATGGGAAATTAAATTCATGTGTTTGTGTTTTTATTTAGTACTAGCATTTTAGGAGAGCAAGACTTTCTTCTCTTACACATCCTGATAAACAGAAGTTGAAGGGCATGAAAACAGCTCTAAGGTCATGTCCCAAATGGCATCTTCAGCCCTCGTGGCCCTCCTCCGCGGTCCTGTCCCATATAGCACCCTCAGCTCTCCTCCGTATCTATACTCTGCCACATGGGCTGTTAGGTAACAATCTCCTGTTGACTTTTGCACCAACGCAAGCTTTGCAAAGGGGCTCAATAGAGATGCGTAATCTCTAACCTGGGACATCCTACAGTTATGGGTATTGTTTAAGAAAACATTCAACTCAGAAATCACTTTATTTATTCTGTTTTCCTGCAGAAAGCACAATAACAGCCTATGTTGCAGTTACGCTCACCCACCACAGACACAGGGTGAAACAGGCCTCAGGGCATCCAACTGTAGGAACGCCTACTTGCATTCAATAATACGTTGACCTTGTGACCTCCATCGATTGTGTGAACACTTTGAAATCTGAAATGACATATTACTGTCCACATCAAGTGTTCTAATTGGGACAGCTCCCAATAATGAAGACCAGTTCTGAATGTGGTTCAGCGATTAAGATCAAGACAAATAACAGAATCAGTGCAGATTTGAAAATAAATAGTCAGGTCATTCCACTTTTTACTAGGATTTTGTAATTATCATTGTGTGAGCCTGTGAGGGTTTCAAAGTCGTTATAAGAATTTGTATACTCCTGAAGAATGAGTGAAAATTGTACCTTTAGGGGTCCAGCGGCCTGTCACTGAGGCAATAGCTTTAAAGCAACATGTTTGTACCTATTTACTGTACCTCTAAATGTTCATAGATAGTACCTTAAAGGCACATATAACTACTTCGAGGTACTAAAATGCACTTTTTAGGTGTAGATAAGGTACAAAGTTGGCAAGTGACCCTTAAACATACAACTTTTGCACATTTTTTCTGACAGTTTTGCAAACTTCTGTCATTGCTCATTTTGCTGAAAAATACATTGATTATGAAATGGCAAGCTTGTCTAACTTTTCACTGAACTCTACAGTCCCTATTCTAGGTAATGTACATTAATCATAACCGAGTTACACGAGTCTACAATAAGAACCAATCAGAGACGGCGGAGAAGATGGGAACTGCAATTAGCAATCAATGCCTACTCTCATCTGTTAAATAGCCATATAAATGAGCCTTGAAAAATCAAACAATTGCACACTTTCCTGGTTGTTCTCAACATATAATTATCATACGCTTCTTCACCTTGAGCTTGTACCTCTCATTTCTGTTACAACATTGATTTCTTACATCTAATACCCAATTGATGCCTCTGCCATTTTTTATGTATTGTGTTGTGATCCAAAAGATGCAGAGAACAGGTAGGTTGTGTAGTTGCTGGGGAAGTCAATATGTCCCTTCTTTGTCAAACCATAAGGCTTTATGGCAGAGTATGATAAAAAGTCACTTTCTATATCTACACTCAATTTTTTTTTACAGCACAATTTTAAAAATTATTTTTAAAAATTATTTTACAGCACAACACACCTCAATGACTTTCCACCTTGCCAGAGGAAGATACTGTATACAATGGAAATTTGCATTTTCAAACCTGCCTAGAGTCATTTCAAAACTTTGTTGTGCAAAATATTTACATTTTCTCTTACCCCCTCTCTTCTCTTGCAACAGAGCAGGAGTCATCGGTGGTGGTCTGGCCTAAATATTTCCTGGGCAAACAAATACCATTTTTCATTCCGACTGCAGCAGTATAAAGCAGGCAGCCACTTTCTTGGCCTCTATTCCTGGACCAAACCCTCAGGCTCACTGTGGTGCCAATCTGCCTTTACTCAGCTGACATCATATGTCATCACAACAGAATGTACATTTTTCCAAAGCTTGGTGGGAAATGGTAACTGATGAAATCATTGTAGACTTTATCATGTTGGGAACAGTCAAAATGTTCTCTCTCTCTCTTTTTACTTTATGTATTTATAAATGTATTTGTTATACTTTTTTTTTACAAGTTTACAAATAGTATTTGCAAGTAGTAGCAAACTGACATATAGATTTGCAGTTGCATAGTAGACGTATTTAGCTACGTAAAGCAAAGTGTAAGGGAATAAAACATTCATTTAAAAAAACAATACAAAAAACGTGACGTGAACTGCACAAAGCTAATGTATCAATGACATCAGGCGGCTGCTGGAATAAACACGATGATCAGAAAGCACGTTAACAGTAAGTTAATTATGAGACTTTACTGACCCCTGGTGGAGAGACGACGAATGCGTTGTTTTGTCAAAAACACGAAAGCCGTTGTTGTTTTTTATTAGCTGGATGATAATGTCTAGCAAAAGAAAAAAAAATGTATATGATGCGCAGGCTATATGCATATACAATATCAACCACATTTTAAATGACAAAACAAGAGAAATGTGATTCGCCAGACTAACGAGTGATTTTTTAAATGTAATGTACATCATATTTACTTGTTTTCGAGGATCATACCCTGTCCAAATTCATGAGGACCTTAATTGCCATTCACCAACACACACTCATAGTTTTTTGCTACCATGCTTGTGTTGTTTTATACTGAGCTAATTATATTTTCTAGCAATCTGGAATAATTTAGACATTAGGCTAAGCCATTTTCCTCATGAGGACCATTGGCTGGTTCCCACAGTGTAGGTCATTTTATTGTCAATTCCCGGTGGCCTGGCGGCTGATTTGGCCCGCGGCCCGTATTTTTTTTTTAGTTATTATTATTATTAATAATAATATTTTATATTTATGCCTTCTCAATGTACCAAAGTGATAATTTCCGATTTTTTAAATTCGATAATAAATCGATAATAAATCGGTCTTTACTGTCAGCGCTGCGCTATACGAATCAGCTCAAGTGTGTTCCGCGCTTCCGTCAAACGATTCCGAACAGAACCGATGCGCGGGACTCGATGAAAGAGAGGAAGCGGATAGAAGAAGCAGTAAAATGTAGCAACATCACTGACCTGTTCAGGGCTTCAAGTGCAGGTCAGCAATTTATTCCTGTGATTTCAAAGCTGAATTTTCAGCATCATTACTCCAGTCTTCAGTGTCACATGATCCTTCAGATATCATTCTAATATTCTGATTTGCTGCTCAAAAACATTTATTATTATTATTATTATTATGTTGAAAACAGATTTTTTTCAGGTTTGTTTGATGAATTGAAAGTTCAGAAAAACAGCATTTATCTGAAATAGAAATCTTTTGTAAAATTATACATATCTTTATCATCACTTTTGATCAATTTAAAGCATCCTTGCTAAATAAAAGAAATACTTTCTATAATGAAAATTCAGCTTTTTGATCACAGGAATACATTATATTTTAAATATATCTTCCAATCGAAAGCAGTTATTTTTAATAGTAAAAATATTTCACAATATTACTGCTCTTGTTGTACTTTGTATCAAATAAATTCAGGCTTGGTGAGCAGAAGAGACTTCTTTAAAAAACATTAAAAATGTCACGAATCCTGTCCATGAACTTCCATCCACTTGCCACCAGAGGTCACCCTCCCATTATATTGACTCTCACACCACACAGACTATTACACATCACCCTGGACTACATTTCCCATGCTCCATTGCGCTAATCACAAGCTCACCTGAAACTTATCACACACAGCTGCTACCAATTACACCCACTATAAGAATCAGTCTCAAACAACCATTCACTGCCGAGTATTGTTTAGCGCTTATCGCTCATCATGTGATAGCTACGTTACAGAGCCATTTCAGAGTGTTGTCTTGTTCCTAGTTCTAGTCTAGTTACGTCTAGTTTGGTGCCTGATTGCCTGTTTCCTGATCTCCTGCCTGTCTTGGATTCTTCTATTGCCTACCTCTCTGGACATTGTTCGCCGATCTCAGACCCGCGCTAGCCTTGGGATTACTCTTCATCTTGCCTCTTCTATTACTGTTTGCTGTGTATCGACCCATGCCTGTTTCATGACCATGCCTTTTAATAAAAGCATGCAAATGGATCCGCAAGTCTCACGTCTCTGTCGCCCCGTAACAAAAAATCTCACCGTTCAAAAACGTTTGACTGGTAGTGTATATTTGTGTGAAATATAGGTTTATTAAATCTAGGTTATTTAAGTCATTTTAAGTTAAATAACATTCTTTGCTGACAAATTGAAATGAGGTGAATGTTTTCAACAAGGTGGACACATTTCTGTTCATAACAGTATACCTGCTGGTGAAGAAATGACAGGTGAGAAAAAAAATTGAGTGGGGGGGGTAGAGATATTGGGGGAAAATGAAGGAAAGGGAAGTGAAAGTGCAGTGCTAGAGTGAACCTTTAATTATTTCCCACTGCCCCAGACTAAGGATTTAGACCTTTTTTATGTGATGGCCATACAAATAATAGGGCTGTCTGGTTTCAAAAATTGTTGTGGATGTATAGCCTATATACAGGAAATAAGGGGCCAAAATTGCACCTTTTGGGGTACAACAGCTTGTCACTGGAACAGGGCCCTTAAAAGGACATATTTGTTCCTTTTTTTTTCAAATTATTACCTTAAGGGTACGAATTACTACTCTTAAGGTACTAATATGTACGGTGTCCTGCTA
>NW_015659401.1:1374030-1413018 GCF_001515625.1 Sinocyclocheilus rhinocerous | reverse complement strand
TTTTTTTTCAAATTATTACCTTAAGGGTACGAATTACTACTCTTAAGGTACTAATATGTACGGTGTACTGCTACGGTGTCAAGCTGTTGTATCCCAAAAGGTACAATTTTGGCCCCTTTTTTTCTGTGTGGCCTGGATGAGTGTGAGATTTCCCGGCCTGAAATTGAGTCCCAGTCCAGCCCTGATTTTAGGTTTCACTATCTTTGTGGGGACATTCAGTCACCACAGTGTAGCCAAAAACAAATCCACCCACACACAAACACCCATTGTGTCAACGGACCTCAGATGAAAACCTCCGATTGGTTGATACTGTTAGATCATGTTATTTACATCCACAAAGGGAAAAGGAAATGAAGAAGATCCATATGGTTTGTTTTTCTTTTCTGTTTTGTTTTAATGACGTATTATGATGATGTGTTCATGATCTAATAACCTGTTAATATGCAAAATATCTGTTTTGTAGCCTATTGTTTGCTTTAGTTTATGTCATCTCTGTGGTCAAAAAAAGGGAATATTAATGTTTGTGTCCCTCCTACTTTTCTGTCCAGTGGATGTTGGAACAAACCCAAATGGAAAAGTGAGTACAGTGACGGATGGCCAGCTACGCAGCAAGAGAGATGAATTCTGGGAAACCGGTCCAGCCTTTTAGGGACATAAGGGGATCTTGAAAGGTGCTCATGAACTAGCTCAGGCCATCATGGATGGGTTAGCATAACCTTACCTCATACCTTTTACACATTCTGGGGTACTTCACAGGTTTTTCCTGAAGTATATTTTGTTTTCACTGTTGTTTTTGTTCTCACACTTTAAAATGTCTCACATCCTCTGTGAAGTCTAATATTCAGATTCCCTCTTCTACTGAACTGCTTAGGGGTTTCCAGCCCTTTTGTCAGCTAGAGTTGCTTGAAGGGATAAAATATTCTGAAGGGATACCCGTTTCAAAATACACAAAGAATATCCATTTGAGGTCTAGACGGCTTGTTAGAGATGGATTTTACAGCCTGTGACAGTGCTGCTATATTCACTTATGTGTGATGGATTCATAGTTTAATCTAACTGTGTCTTGATGAGCCTCAAATATGTCCACATTAAATATACACAACGTGGATTTTTCTGACCTGACCAGTGCTGTCAAGTCAAGTACCACTTCGTTCTCATATGAGTGCACCTTGTGATTAATCTGCTGTCATCACTCTTGAAAGCTCTTGAAGGGTCTTTAAGGGTTTTGAAGGGTCAGTTAGTAAGGGAATGGCTAAAGTAGGCATGACAGTAACACTATATAAGTATTCAAAAAAGCATATTCAAAATTATAGTCAAATGTACTATTAGGCTATTTGATTATAATTATAAAGATGTTTTTCAGACAGGTTAGTACACTGTTTCTATGTAGGCCTACTGTATGACGCCACACATGTTGGTTGCAACCGGGCTCATAGGAAAAATGTGATTGTGGTGACGTTTCTACAAAATGATACTATGTTGCTTGTTGCACATTTCACAACACTATCAAAGTGAATGGTGCTAAACGCCTGTTCAGTTTTATCCAAAACAGATAAACATGAATCTAGAAACATTTTTTACATTGGTTGTTGTACATATTGTTGCAGGTTTGAGAAGAAATCTCCAAGGAGTAGCATTTGAAAGTTAATGCTTTTGCTTTTGGAAATAACATACTATCTGCACTAAACCCTGCCCTAAACATATTGTTAACAAGATAATGTTAACAAAAGCAAACGTGCTCATGCAACCATGCAATCTAAGCACTCTGCATCGTGAGTGCAGTGCTGTACCTGCTTATTTAATGCAAACATCAAAATTGTATCGGTTAACAAATGCATTTACCATGCACTATAGTAAAAGTGTTTTGAGGTTATAACATAGTATTGTGCAATAATCCTGTAATCATAATTTGTGTAAAAAGGAATAAAAAAAGTCATGAGATAGCAAAAGACCCACTGGTTGCACACTTCAGAATTTCAGCAGATTTAGTAGGCAATTTAGGTATTTTGTAATTTCATCTATAAACCTGGTGACACTTGACTTCTTGACAGTCAGTCCAACTACATTTAAAAGCTAAGTTAGTTTAAATGGCGAAAGTGACGGCTGCTCTGGGAATGGCTGTCTAATATACCGCTTCTGAGAATAAAGCGCTGACGACTCTTGTTGTGCCTTGATACACCTGTGATCAGTGACTGGGTGCGGGGTTTGCTTTTCATTAGGATCTTTTCTGAGTCACCCTGATTTACCGCCTTTGACTCTGCTATAATAAGCCTACAGTTATTGATCTATCTGTCAGTCATAGCACCAGACAGATGGTAAAGCACCACCTTTCCCAGAGCCTTTGCCCCCTCTTATTGAAGAGAGGGCTCCCTTGCATGGTAATGAAGTTTCTTGCTGTGCACACTGAATATTAGAGCAGTCTTAGAAGTGAGTGGTAAAATATTTGTCTTGTTACAGGCTTCCCGTTTCAGTTTGCTTTCTGGTTGTGGCTGCGGTTATCACATTGTGTCTGAATAAAAGTATTCATTTCCTTAAAACAAAAAAAAATTCATACTGACCCCATTCTTTTGAACTTTAAAGTGTACAGAAAGTAGTAAGAGTAAGAAAAAAGTAGTAAGAGTAGTAAGAAAAAAAGTGGTAAGTGTAGTACATTAGTATACAGATCTAAATTCAGCCACTGAAAAAATTCATCACATGAAATGTCGACTACAGATATAGGAGGGCCAGGATGTCAGCACTGGTACACTATTGCCCTCTTCTGGCTGTAATGTACAACATCCCAAAGAGCCTATACTTTGAGTTAAAACATTCATGAAAGATGATTATACAAGCATTTTCAAAAAGATAAATAAATACATTTAAATAGACTGTTTCCACTCCAAATCTACATTAACGTACTACTTGTATGTATTGCATAACACCTATTAACTAAGTTATCTATAGTGAATGTCAAATGTAAACGAGATTCAGAAAGGACAGTCTGTCACAGGGCACTGTTGTCAGCTGCTGAAGGTGATTGTCTCTGCTTTGTATGTATGTGAAAGCTCAGTTTCACTCAATAAACTATTGTGGTAGAAACTTTCAAAGGTTTCAGGGTGAAGGGAAGCATATGTCATCAACTCATATAATATGAAACTATAATAGTAGCCATAAGTATAGGGAGACAGGGCTAGATGTCACTTGTGCAAGTTGTCACATATTTCAGTAACTATAAGGTTTTGAATCAAACGCCGTTACACAAATGTATTTTGTACACAAAGTCAAAAATTAGAGTAACTTTTGCGCATACAAACAATTTATTAATATTGGTTTGCCACAATAATAGTTTGATATTTTATTTTACCTTTCCTGTTTTACTCTTCATGAAGAGTTCTGTTTCAAAATTTAATTGCTGTTCACATTTTACTGAAACAGACAAAACTGACTGATTAACAATAGGTTCCATTGTGACAACCTCACATAGTGCCCTGATAATGAGCTGTATATTTTTCTTGGGCATTGACAGTGGAAATATATATTAATAATAAATATATAAATAGCTTTTGTGTAGCCAAAATGTAAAGGGTTGTATCTTTTACAGAAATGAACGTTCAAAAATAAATATAACCTGAGAAATTTTCACTTAAGTAATAAACGTGACTAGTCTGGGATCTACATGGATCCACATATATAACCACTACAATATCATTCTTAACAAATACCTCATTATCTCTTCTATTTTTCTTTTGATACTTAGGCTACTATTACTACTATTGTTTTTCCTTTAATTTTTTATTTCTCAAGCATAGTTTACTCAGTGAAGTAAATGAAGTTCATCTTCTTTCACAAAATGTGTGCGGTGTAATCTTCCACGTTTCCTCTTGAACTCCTTTTGGGCATCCATGCACATCATGGTAAACTTCTGAAACTCGCTTAGATTCAGGCACTGTTGGTAATTAAAGATTTCATTTTAGATTTAATGCTCTATTATGCACAAGTTATTCTTTGATCACACAACAATCCATATTTGTCTGAAACTGGCAACCCTCTCTATGGACACATTGGAGATAGTCGCCCGCCATTAGCTAGTACTTTTTTTTATTTCACTCAGGAGACTTTTTACATAACATTTTGGTGTTTACATAAATGTAACATTTTATCTATTTCAATTTTTTTTTTAGGAGAGTATTGAACCCCAATCAAAATCATTTGCTACTGTAGTTTCGCTAGTTTGAGACTCGTAACAAACTGTGGGGGCTCGTCCGGGATCTCTCCTCATCACGACTAGGGGGGGAGCAGATCCAGAGATACTAGAACCACGCGACCAATGTGCCAAGACGCCGCGAACCCCAATCAAAATCATTTGCTACTGTAGTTTCGCTAGTTTGAGACTCGTAACACTTACTCACTGGTTTCTTTCAGTTCCTCTACTGAAAGTATCAGCTAACAGTGACAAACAGTGACAAAATGTAAAGAGCTAAAATAATGAATAATTCCAAAGGATCTTTGTCATTTTGACTGGGAAAAACAAGAAAGAACACCATTTACATCTAGACTGTCAATTATTTTTATGTGCTATGAAATTTAGTAGTCAGTGGCTAATGACAGACATTTTAGTCACCTAGTGCAAAATTTGGTTGCATATGTTAGTGATTATCGAGGGTTGTACAGTGATGTTAAACACTATTATCAGATTAAATATTTGAAGACTGTTAAAGGGATAGTTCACCTTCAGTTGCTGGTCCCCATCGACTTCCAAAGTATGGAAGAAAAAAAAAAACACTATGCAAGTCAATGGGGTCCAGCAACTGAAGGTGAACTATCCCTTTAAGCAGCATGGGTTGCTTTATGATATCTCTACCTCGTCCCCAGTGATGTCAAACAGGTTCAAGATCTTTTTGAAATCTGAACCCTTGAGGTTAAAAAGGAATCCGGAAGCCTTAAACTCTTTCAGGTTGATGGTTTTGCTACCGTCCATATCCAACAGCTCAAAGACAGGGAGGAAATGGTGACAGATGAAGTTCTCTTCCACATCATGCTACGTACACATATACATTTCAGCACATGTGACATTCATCACAACCAAGCTTATCCTCTCATAAAACAACAATAATGATAAAGCCAGAGGAAATTTGGCAGTAAATGGGGTTTTTCCTGAAGCATCAAACAGAGGAAGTTGCTTTTTGCTCAGATATTGTATGGTACACAGCCCTGTATGGTTGTGGTAAGTGTGGAGGGGCTGTTTTTGATGTGGTCATGTTTTGTAAGAGAATGTCGTACTTCACTACTGAGCAGAATGCAGACCATCATATAAAACTCCTCAAATCCAATTTCTCCATCAGCATCCCAATCCAGCATGTCGAACGTCAGCATTATGCGTTTCTTCCCCATTGTTGTCACATGCTTGAAATGGTAGAACTGAATGTCTGAGGAAGGGAAAAGAAAAGTACAACAGTTATTCCAAACAACTGAAATTCCACCGTAGCAATGTATCCACCTATTATAGATTAATACAAAATTTCATAAAAAGATTGATAAAAAATTACAGATTTGTCAATTGTTCTCATGTTATTGTAAGTTAAAGGGGAAATGCGAGTTAACAATTATTAGTGTATTCTTACTATTCAGTGATTTTTTTTTCTCGTGAAAATCCAGCAGACAAAAATAATCATTATTTTAGTGTTAGTCAGAAGAGAAGGCAGTGAAACGTGTTTAAATTCAAATATTCGAAGAAAACCCCCCTTTTTAACTTAATTTTGCACGTTTAGACTTAAATAATGTTAACAGCTTCCACTGTCAATCTACAATTAATGCTGTTACCATGGTAATGAGGCACTTTTCACACTTCCGCGTTTATGGCTTTGGGATTGGCTCATGCCAAACGTTTTTCCGGGAAATACACTATAAAACATATTCACCAATTTCAACTTAAAGACTTAAATTCAGTTGCTGCCTTAAAAGTTTAACTATAATCAACTTGGTTGTTTACGTCTTAAATTAAATCAAACTGACTTAAAAATGAGTTGAATCCACTGATCTATAATAGAGAAGAGTCATAGCTATAGATCAGTGGTTGAATCTAGGCTATCTCATATAGCCTAACATATAAAAAACGTGATATAATTTATGATGTGACTTACATCATTTTTTTACAGTGTACAAAGTGCAGTTTGATTCGGGAATTAATCTTTTTTTACAAATTACATATTTTGAAAATATTTGAACTTCCGGTGGTTTAGGCTACTAGAAATCTCGAACATCTATGGCCGTCACAACTACTTCAAAGCTTCAGGCCTTTACAAATGCTAGTTTATTTCATTCAAAATGGTGGCGCTTATAATTGAGTTATTTTAGTCATTCATCGTGTCAGTTTGTTGTTGGCTGTGCTGCATTATCACACTCCATGGGAAAACTGAAGCGCATTTCTGCTCCACTGCAGGTCCATTCGCACCCTGGATGCACATATTTCTGAACATATCTGAAAATATTCACAGTAATATCTGTTGTAGTTTTATTAAGCCTATATTTACTTTTGGTAAGCAATGTTGTATTCACTACTTCTCCTTTGCACTATGAATGTGATAGCATGCACGTTATAGGCTATAATGCGCCCTTGGAAATAAATTGTAAACAAGAGATAAATGGTCTCATGGTTTTTCTCGGCTCGTCGGGATTATCGTTGTTATTAATAATTCAGTAGGTACGTGCTTTAACTGGACTCCTATAGAATTGTTTGTGTTTATTATTGGTAAAAAGTCCGCGTTCTGAGATGTATAAAAATTACAATGTTATTTCTTTGTAGATTTTATAACATCTACTGAGAGTTCTGTTTTCTTTTTTCTTTCTTTCTTTTTTTTTCTATGTTATCTGGGCATCTTTCAAAACACTTTTCGTGTGTTGGGCTGAAAAGTGTCATCAGCATTTAATGTGAAATTTCTTATCAGTAATCTCAATGTACAAATCACTAAATGTCATTATCTGAGAGAATAGGGGAATAACTGAATTGGAAAAACCAACGGATAGTAGGGACAAGCAAATCAAACACAGTAATGCAACCAGGTATATCATCCTCTGGCTTTCAGATGAGAACTTGTGGCAAAAATACCCAAGGTGTTGGAAAACAAATATTGACTTAATATCTTTCCCGCCCTTTAGACTCAATTCCTCACATTGGAAACCAATTAGCAATTTCATATATTATGTTTTCCTGCACAATATAATACAATCCAGTAAAGAATCATATTGTTCTGAATGGGCTGTGTGATTGTATATAAATAGCCCAATATTAGAGAAGAGAGAGGACAGTGAGAAGGTTCAGTGGAAGTGAGAGAATTAGTGATGATATCTGAGAACAGCTAAGGTTCTGGAGTTGCTCATGCAGGGTTTGAAGTTCCTCTATAACCTGCAGTGGACTTTTCCTGGCCAGGGAAATTCTGCCCTCTTGACACGTTACTTATAAGCTTGCACACTAAACACAACAACAAAGCAAAGTCAATCTGGTTGCGGAGGTTAATCTTGTTGGATTTTTGAGTGATCAAGGGTAAGTCACTTATTTCAAACTCATTTTATAATGTCATGAAAAGAACCACTCAATTATTTTTTACATAAATACTAATATATATATATATATTATATAGATATAAACAATATACTTAATATATATAATAACGGGGCGGGGGTCCATTCGCCGCGGGGCCCGGTTGCACACCCCCATATATATATATATATATATATATATATATAATTGAATATCAAAATGTATAAAATGTTTATGCAGTTTATACATGGTAATTAAAAAAAATCTAATTAAGGACAATTTTGTATAGCCTAGGTTACCACTAATTGCATAGGCCCAATAATAAGTAAGATTATTAACATGACATGAAAACTGACAATTTTATACATGCATAAACAAGTGAAGTATGATTTAAAAGTTTAACAAATAAATTATTTAGCCTATTGTTTGTTCTGTTAGTATTAACCATATTGCAAAATGATAGATGATTCACCAAAGAGCTCAACTTGATACAACAACGTTTTCATGTCTCTTTTAGAAGTTGATAAGTCTATATATTTTGCTTTCCTAAATGCACAACTATATGGTTAGCTGTATTTTATTCTTTACATTTAGCATTGATTTTTCACTTTATGTCAGAACAGACCTGCAGCCACAGCTGAGAACGAATGATTAAGCGTATTAATTGCAGTCTAAACTTTTCTCTTTTTTCCACCAACAGATGTTTTTTCTCTTATTGAGTACGTTGTTGTTTCTCCAGTCCTCTGCTGATGGATCCATCAAAACAGAGGAGAGTTACTGGACACTTAAACCAAATGGTTTGTTTGTTGGTCTGAATCATGTCTAAAGAATTGTTTCTGTGTAAAATTTCTACAAAGTACTTGAGCTCTGTTTTATAAACTGCTACAATTTATTTTATTTGTACTTGTATTGTTATATTTGCACTTCTCATTTGTTTTTCAATTGTCTGTCATCAGTGCTTGTGGTGAATGTCAATGTAGGTGAAGATGTAAACGTGCCACTTATCTGTGGAGAAGCATATGAAGGGGAAAATATTACATGGACCATGAGTATGCTACTTAGTAATGTTTTAATTTTAATTTTTGGAAAAAAATTTTTTTATTATTATTTGAATATAATGTTCAAAAGAACAGCATTTATTTGTATTATAAATATTTTGTAACATTATAAATTACATATATAAATTAAATAATTTACAAATTATAAATTAAATTTATAAATTAAATAGACAAATATATAAGCCTGTGTTGTCACTTTTGATCAATTTACTGAATAAAAGTATTAATTTCTTAATAATAATAATAATAATAAATTGACCCCAAATGTTTGAACAGTAGTGTTTATACATTTTTATAAATTGTATTTGTTTATTTTTTATTAAATTCAGTTTCATAATTGTATTATATAATTGTTTTATTTAATTCTTATTATAATTTTTTTTATTTATTGAATTACCAAACAAGGTTACATCGATTGTTCAACAAATAACTATGGAGGTTCCTTCAAATGTAATTGGACATGGGATGTAAATAGGAATGGCCATGTTGCTCATATCAAAGCCACACGGTAAGTTTCTCCATCTTACCTTAGGTTCTGCAATCTGCAATGGTGTAAGAGGTGTGAAAAAAAAAAAAAAAAAATACTTGACTGATTCTGTTCCAGCCCTGGTGGAAGCAACATCAGCTGCAGTCTGGATTCCAGTGGGAATATCACATGCTTAGACCATGACTATTGTCCCTATGCAGAGGAGGTGGAGCGCATCAACCTGACCATATACTTCAGAAGCAGCTTTGTTGTTGAATCCTACAATACAAGGTTCTACATCATGGATATCGGTGAGCTCTCAAAAATCGCTAAGATGGGGTCTTAGAATATTGAATTAGAATGCCGCTCATCTGAATATGAAACAATCTTTTTCTGCACTTCTTAGTGAGGCCTGATATGGTGCCTATTAGTAGGATCAATAAAACATCCGTAGAGGTCAAATATCCACACTCCTGGAGCACACCATCATCCTACTTCCCTCTCATGTTCCAAGTGAAAGAGATTCGCTGTCGGAAACATGACAATTGTGACTGCTCCAAACCGAACTCACAAGAGGTAACCCCACACACTACTGGTCAAAAGAATGTTTGGAATAATTAGGGTGCATTTACACCCTAAAACAGTAATATTGTGAAAATTATTACAATCGTTACAAATTATTTTCAATTTTAGTATATTTTAAAATGTAATTTATTTCTGTGAAAGCAAGACTTAAATTTTAACTATTAAAACTATTATTGTTTTTAGTCAGACCTGGAAATATATTACTATTTGTTTTGTTCAGATTTTCTTCACACAAAGTCACAAGCTGCCAGTGACAAAAGGGATGACGGTGTGTGTGAGAGCGAGGGATGAATTCTGTAATTCCTCATGGAGTGACTGGAACCAGTACAAGTATGTGTATTTAACATTTGTTATATTTCTTAGCAAAACATTCATTTGTTTTACCCCCATTAAAATTGTTTTATTGCTTTATTAATGTTTTTTTTTCTGCACACATTATAATACAAAATTTCTCTGTTCATTTTTAGGTGCAAAACCAGAACAAATAGCAAGCAGAGGAAACGAGAACCAAAGTTAAAGATGCTATAATTTATTATGCATCTTTAAATAAAAATCATTTTAAACATTATGATGCTTTCTGTAGTGATGAAAAATGACTGACTCTATTAGACCTTTTTTGGTCATATACTGTGTAATTAAATACAAACACATAGTATGTGTTCTTGTAATAATGTATGTATCTATAATATTTTATAATAGAATTAATAACATTATCATGCTCTTAAAGGGGTCATATGATGCTGCTAAAAAGAACAGTATTTGGTGTTGTGCTCTGATTGGCCAGCTATCCAGTGCGTTGTGATTGACCGAATACCTCAAGCATGTGACGGAAATGTTACGACCCTACCATATTGTGATGATGCCCTGTAGGAAAAATTGAAATCGCATCATATGACCCCTTTAAATGAATTATTTATAACTGTAGTACATTTTGATTGTGTTACATGTATTTATTATGATTTCAATGTTTCTGATGTCTTTACTTGATTATATAAGATATAAAACATCAATACACTCTTAATTCAGTTTGTCTTGATTGCATGTTTAAATTTAAGAAATTTGATTTCATGTCATGCCTCACCAAGTGTGAACTATTATGTAGTGTGTATAGTTTGCTAAATACCACGCACATTGAAAGGTTTGGACTTTGTTAGGGTCCTAATTATGTGCAAATGTTTTTTTCTTTCTCTGTAGATTACACATAAGACTGCCCAAGACAGGAATTACTGTCACATCTCAATGTGGAGCAAAGCGACTTGCTATTCCACCAATGTCAACAGAGTTCGGGCATCAAATCAAAAGAGCCCCCTAACCCAATTTATCAATGATTGTTCAAGCATTGTGTAAAAACAATTCCTCTATTGAAGTCTGGGGAAAAAAACACGTGTAACACACCATGAGTGACACTTAACCATCATGAGCCAGTTGTAAAAAACACAAGTGCTGGGTTTTTGGAAATGACACAATTGGTGCATCACTGACATTTGAGGAACTTACCCAAACAAACCTGCCATTCATTAATTAAAGCTAGTTAATAATAAAAAGAGCATAGAAAATAAGTAAATGAAAGGGAAACGCCAATAATTGATCTGATCAGCTGTGATCTGAACTCTACTAATCACAAAACAGACAATTAATAAACAATTAAGCAAAAAAAAAAAAAAAAAAGTGTATTTTCTGGGCTAAATGTATTCTTAAATATATTTCTGGTTAAATAGTTGACCTGTTTATCCAGGGAGGTTTATACTTTTGAGATATATAGAATATCTTGAAAAGGCCACTGTACCTCCTTATCAGAGTTAAGAGTTTTTTCATGGTGTTTTTCAAGTGTGACATAAAAACTTTGATCTGAGAAGCATTTCCTCAACATCATTATGAGAGACAGTGAAGAGGGTACAGATTGCTGACCTACTTATGAAGTATAGAGACTAAAAGAGAATCTTGGCTCACTCCCTCTGGGACATGTGCTGTTGTAGGCTGATAGAAACATCCACATACTTATAATTAAATGATTTACCGTCTGTATGTAGCAGACACACTGTGTTAATAAAATATGTAATTAAATGTGTTCTTTCACATTTTGTCTTATAATAAACAGACTGTTCACTAAAAGTTGTGTATGGTCATTTTATGCAAATAGGTAGTAGGTCTGAAATGTCTACAAGTGATCTCTCTGTTTCTCTTTTAGTCAGCAGTGTCTAGCAGTAATTTTGCAAATGAGTTTTCACTTAACATGCAAACAGAAACTTGTGGGATTGTGATTTTGACACAAAAAACTGGCCAGTTATTGAGACTCTTGTTTTTGAAACTATTGTTCTGGGTTACCTTACCACAAGACAGCTGCTTTGGGACTGCTGTTGTGGGTTAACATGTGACCTATTGTATTTTATTACTGAATGGACATTTACTGTATATTCCCTGAATGCTACATCATATTCCATAAATGATGCTTAATCATATGTTTATACAGGAGGGAAGTTCACGTCAACATGAGTGAATAGCTGAGCCAGCTGTGGCTTCACCACATGAGGAGAAATTACTAGGGGTTTGGAGATGATAATTCCCCATAAAGCATGATTAAGGTCATCAGTTTTTAACCACATTTTTTTTTTTTTTTTGGAGCGATAGAACCACAGAGCAGAGAACCACATCTTCTTGTAATTAAACACAAATTGGGGGCATTTTTTCCATACAAGACCTCCATTCGAAATCATACAAGGACAAAGTCATTAAAGTATAGTTTTAATACATTTTGTTACAAATAATATAAAACATAAATAAATATGATAACATAATTATACACACGCACGCACGCACGCACGCACGCACACACACACACACACACAGTGCTTAACAAATTTATTTGACCACCACCTGTCAATGTAAGGTTTGTGCCACAGCTGCCCTAAACTCACAGTATTGGTGTTTACCAAAATAATTTTTTATGTTTCTGTAATGGTTAATCCACCAGTATGTTTAAACTCTTTAGTCACAGTAGTGTTTATAATGCTAAAATATAATTATTGTTGTTATCCGTGAATTTTAGAATTGATTGTTTTAGAAAAAAGGCAGAAAAATAGTACAGCACCTTATTATTTTTTTTATTCAGATGCCCACTTAGTCAATAAATACAGTCCAATAAATTTGTTAAGCACTGTATGTGCGTAACAAATTTATTTGATCACCAATAAAGAGAAAACACAACATCTGTCCAAAACATGTTTAAAACTAAAAACGTTATTGTCTTTTATTAGGCAAATAACAAACTGAAACAACTAAATAGTGTTTATTCACACAAACCAAAAAAAAAATTAATATTTTGTATGGCCTCATTAGGCAACAGCTTGCATTCTTGCTTTGTTTTTTTGTACTTTTCCACAGTCTCTGTAGTTATTGACTGTAATTGGGCATCTGAATAAAAAATAATAAAGTGCTTTTTTGAATTTACTGTTTTACAAGAAAGGCAGCTTTACTATTTTTCCTGCCTTTCTTGTAAAACAGTATTCGAAAATTCATTGATAACAATAATTATATTTTATCATTAGAAGCACTATCTACTGTGACTAAAGAGTTTACACATAGCCTACTGGCGGATTAACCATTACAGAAATATAAAAAAGGATTTTGGTAATCACCAATACTGTTACTTTAGGGCACTGTGACACAGCTTTACATTATGTGGTGGTGGTGGTGGTGGTCTAATAAATAAATTTGTTAAGCACTGTAGCCTGACTTATCTGAACGCTAAACAGGCGAGAGGGAGAGAGAGAGAGATGTGAAGAGGTAGTATTACAGATAGATAGCCTAATTATCAAGTCGATTATCATTTTTGTATTATTCACAGCCCGTGATCTGGTTCATTATAGCGCTCTTAATCTTTATAGCACAGTTGGCATTGTGAATGCTGAGTCGTCTGCTCTGACTCCTTATCATTCCACCTCTCCACCCCCTCTCTTCCTCTCTTTCTTTCAGTCTCAACGTGTGCTGTGCCCTCATGATGCCACAGCGCTCGCTAATCCGCTCTCCGCGCCGCGTCTCTTTCTTTCAGTCTCAACGTGTGCTGTGCCCTCATGATGCCACGGCGCTCGCTAATCCGCTCTCCGCGCCGCGGCGCACATGCTCAGTACCGATCACTGTGGCAATCTGTAATGGCTGCTGGATGATGTGATGCGAGTCCCGGTGCCGCGCCGCGTCGGTAGGCATGCCATTTCCCTGAGACCGCCAACTACTCCATTCATTCCTCCGTCAACATGGTTGACATCCGACAGAAGAATAAAGGTCGGACATCGTAGTCGCGAGCGCTTGCGAGAGTCATAATCGTGTAAGTTGAATGTTTATTTTGTCTCCGTTAAATTGCGGTTCATTGAGCGGGGGATCTGGACATGCCTTATCCGAGGTCACTACAGTTCATAGCAGCATCTCTAGAGAGAGAAGGCGCATATAGCCGCGTGCTGCATATAGCTTCATCCAAATGTTATCTATAACGTGCGATTCCGTGCAGGTTTCCTTCACGCCATCACAACGTGCTAAAGCAGCATCGCGTCAATGTAACGTTACAGACAGCATTAATACAACATAGGCTATACTCACGTTTGTTGTTTTTATTTACGTCAATAGGACGGAAAACGAAGTTATTTTTGTAGACGCGCTTATTTAGTACTGCAACAGTGCGATCAGCCAGTCACACACAATGCATTTTCAATGAGCCCGGGGTTACTGTAGTTTATTTCGACAGTTCCCGCTGGCTCTAACATTAGAAAATACATTATCAGGGTAAACGTCGGGGTTTAGGGTCGAGGGGCTGAGCTACTTTTTTTTTTTTATAAAGCTTGAATCCCCCAAGGGAAATCCAAACAACAAGTTTGGAAGATAAAAGTATTTATTCTTACAGAAAATGAGACGTTTTAAAGGGTTTGAAATGTGTCATTAATCACAAAAGATAGTGTACGTACTATCACTCGTATCACAATCATAGACTGTATAAAAACAGATCACAATGCGTTAGCCTTACGAGGTTACCATAGCAACAGTAGGCTGGCGAAGCGTTTTTCTTTAATTACCGGCTAAAAATACAAACATATATTTGCACATGCACTGTATTTAACACTTACTTATACATTTACGTATTACAAGTGCCTCACAAAAAATAGTAATGCTCTGTCTGTGCTGTGTTTTATGTGAGTTTTAAAAACAAGCAGCCCTAAGGAAACAAACAGGTTATGTAATAACCTGTGTTTGACACTGTCCATTAAACTTCAGTGCACAATGCTGCCGCGTTTTATATTTAGTCTGCCTAATTACAGCCTACACAAACTTTTTGTATTTTCTGCTGTATTCAGTTGAGAAATAATTCTCTGAATCAGTTTTTTGGTCTTGTTTTCAGAGCTTCTCTTGTGGTTAGGGCTTGTCTTCAGACAACACCTTTTTTTTTACTGACAGACTGTCATGAACCTCTCTCTCTATCTCTGTTTGTGTCTCTCTATCTCGTATCAGTGCAGTGCTGGTGTGTGATAGTGCCAGTGAATTGTGTGTGGTTGGCGGTAGTCAGAAGTGATGGCTGTGAAGGAGCGGGTGGAGGCGGTGCTGAATGTGGGCCTGCGGGTTCCCAGTATCATGTTACTAGAGGTGCTGTACCGCTGGGATGTCAGCTCCTTCTTCCAGAAGATCCAGAGAAGCAGCCTCAACAACAACCCCCTCTTCCAGTACAAGTATCTGGCCCTCTACCTTCACTATGTGGGTGAGTGACAAATTTTTATATGACAGTATTTGGGTTATTCCATGGTAAATGAATAAGGGGTCATTTGGTATCATTAAAAAGGCCATGATAGTACCATGGTATTACCATCTCTCCACCATGGTACTTTTTGTGAGGGAATGAATGACTTTCATCAGCAGATCAATTTACTTATTTAGTTTCCTTCTTGCTACCTAAAACCCAGCAAAGCTAAATCAAACACACTCTTCTGGCATTTTATATTTTGGTGAATTAGTGACTAATTCATATGAATTTGTACAATCTTATTAATATGTTTTTATACGATCTACTTACGCACCATTGAATGTTAGGTCTAGAGTGTGAACCTTTGTGTTTACTTATAAAAATGGTATGTATCCATACAGATCACTTCGTACAAATTCATACGAAATCACAACCTTGAAAAAAAGAGATTCATTTTCTCATGATATCTGGTTGGCTAAATCATTACAATGCTGTTATACAGGGGCGCCTGCAGGATTTCTTCCGAGGGTACGCACAGAGGTGTTTTTTTCAACCAAATGATCAGTGAAAGCAGAACGAATGTGTCACACGTTTTAAACTCAACAAAATGGTAAAATACATATATCAAGAGCATGCTCACACATGAAAACAGAGAACAAAACAGCGTTGGATGAAGTGGATTAAGGCCCGTTCACACCAAGGACGATAACTGTAAAGATAACGATAAAGATATAGTTCTAAAAATCGTTCTCAATATTAAAGAATAGCAGAGTCCACACCACAACTATAACGATAAAGACAAAGAGAAACGATATCGTTGGAATCACTTTCAAAACGATTTTTCTCCAGCTGATGAACGATAAAAAATTGAGAGCCAATCAGAATCCATCCTGCTGTAACGAGCCCAAAAATTTAAAGCGGCAGAGGCGCTTAGAATAAACAGACGATATCGTTCGCTGGTGTGGACGCTAATATCGTTATCTTTATAGTTATCTTTATAGTTATCGTTCTTGGTGTGAACGGGGCTTTAGAGCCCTGCACGGGCCTCAAATATAGGCCCTAGCCAGCCTTTTTTCCCCTTTCCCCAAAAAAGCTTATACTACTGTTTCAGATATTAAAATAGTTCAGTTTTGTATGTAATGGAAAAGTGATTATATATATATATTTTTTTTTTTATAAAGTTAATTAAAAAAAAAGTTTGGAGCATTTTTTGTTCGTTAAATGTAAGTTTTTTTTTAGTTTTTTTTTTAAAGTAACGACCAAGCGGCCAGCGGCAGACATTGAATTGATCATAGCCTATATGTTTGATCAATTTAGCCTTCTCAAATCATCACGACTTGCCTAAAATAAAATCTATATATAAAGCAGTTCAAGCATATCACAACGCTAGTTTAAAGGCACATCCAATGAGGAGATGGCGAGTCATTTTTTTCATCACCAAAATAATTGACGGATATCTAAAATATAAAAATAAGCAAAAGCCTAAAATAGGTCCTATTATAATTTGCAATTTATTTTATAATTCTGTACAATTAAAAAATAAAACACAAATTGTAATGGCATATATGTAAAACTTTGTCCCATAATTGTATAGCTGCTTATATTTTCTGATTTTATGTTGCTCTGTTCTGAATACCTTAAAATTTAAAGGATTTGCTGCAATGCAATTTTGTCTGATATGTGAATTATTTATTAGCCTGTTTTTTTTTTAATCCATGCAGCAAATGCTTTAAAAACAGCTTTAAAAATTACTTTATTGCATTCCAGGCACTTTTAAAGTACTTTTAACTATAAATTTTATTATGGGTAGCTTGAATGTAAAACATTGTCATGAATTTGTCGTATTCCCATTTGTAAAATAGCCAACAAATTAATTGTTGTAGGCTAACCCGATCTCATGAAAGTGCGTATAGCACGATTTTCTGCTTCTATTTGGCGTAATATTTATATGCAGAAATTGACTTTGGCATGCTAAAGACTGATAAATTCATAATTAATGGCCTGGCTGGTTCAGTCGACAGAAATACGGGACACACAGGCCTATAATAACTGCTGAAAAGTTTGCAGGGCAAATCTCAGGTCAGTCTGAGCACTCATGGTACGCACAGTGCGTACAACCGTACACCTGCAGGCGCCACTGCTGTTATAAAACATATATTTGTTCAATTCTTGCTTTCCCTGGAAGTTGATCTCATGACTTTGGCGTTGTTAATGCCATGCTCTACTACAGAAAAGCATAGTGTGTTATAAAATGTGGTTCAGGGCAGCCAAGAAGTCTCTGAAGATTCTTTGCAATTTTAATAGGAGAGAAGCTTTGTTCTAGAGGTCAGCCAGGTGGTCTGTTCATCACATTACTCCAGATTGTCACTCATTTGAGTAATGGTGGCACAGGCAGAGATGTGATTGAGTGGAGAATGGAAAAAACTTAAATGAGCTGGCAAAAACCTCATATGCAAAAGAAAAATCACACGAAAATAAATAAATACAACCTATTCAAACCTATTTCTCGCTGTTTATTTACCCTGTGGTCCTGCTGACAGGCGACTGATTCAGGCCACAGGTCTCTCTCAGCCCCCTGTCTTGAGTTTTAAAAAGACTCAGCCCACATTCATCTGCTGCACACATCCCAACACACACATCTCATAAGTTATTCACAGGGATCATGCTGTGTTGATGTTTGTGAATGACTTTTATTTTCTCCCCTTCTCAATTGTTCATGTTTGTTTTTCTTTCTGAAAGGCTTTCCGACTTCTGGAGCATGTTTTTTTCTTAGGTTTCATTTGGTCTTGTTTGTAAGAGACTTTAGTACAACTTCACCCACATAATCCCATGTTTTAAAGGTTTATAAACTTTAATTAAAGCCACAGACTCCAGGAAAACTGGCTTTTGGAGCAGATGTTTGTGTAGTACCCAAAGGAACAAACCCTAATGACCCTGATTTGTCTCGTATGTGTGTGTGGTCATGCGCTATGCCCATGTGGCTGTTATTTACTCTGGAGAGGAGGCTTTTGAGGTTACATGTGGATGAGTTTGTACAATAAGAATGGCAGCTTCTGGTAATGACTCTAGAACAGAGACCACCACCCAGCAAAATGAAAAGTGCAAAACAATGAGTCATAATGTACACCAAGTTTACAGAATAAAAAGTAATTGTTTTGAATAAATACACATTGAAATGTGGACCAATGACATGATGCTCATTGTTTGTTCTATCTAATAATTTATTCAAAATGCAATTCATACATACAGTGACTTGAAAACACCTCTTCTATGATGAGCTTGTTTTCTGTTTCTGTATTAACAGAAATAGATATTTATATGTTTATATATATTCCTTATGTAACCGTCTCCATGAGAATGCTCAAGGGGGCTAAATCACAAAATTTTATTTAAGGGAGGGCCCTCGACTGAAAACCACAGAGAACACGGTATACTATTTTGAAGTGTTTATATAAAAATAAAGCAAACAACAAATCACTTCTGTATATGCATGAAAAAGAATCAATAAAGTCATTTGAGTGCAAAAAAAATTGTGTGTGTCATTAATCTGTGTAAAAGAAAAGAAAACTTGTCTGTTTGAATGAATACGAGTCTCTCACCCGAAGCAGGCACTGAACACGAACATTGAAGACCCCAATGAAGATAGAAGGCAAAAAATCCAATAGTCCGATAGAAAAAGTATTCCAAACGATCAGCACTCCAAGTTTCCTTAAAACATAGTTTGCGTTGCAATCTTGAATGATCTCAGCAGGACGAGCAAAGCGTTTTGATCAGGTTATTCATTAGTCCAACAATGAGTAATTCACAGTACAAAAGAAAGGAGGAGAGACAGAAAAAAAAGAGTTCTTCTACAAAACCAACACACAACTAGCATTAGCATGTAACAACAGCCCATAATTTCACCGCTATTTTAACTATATTCAAAGTAAGTGCAAAGTTGCAAAGTATGCTAAGTACAAAGTTCAAAACAAGCTAGAACACTTACATGATTGAGCTGGAAGCATTTGTTTCTCAATCCGAACTCCATTAAGCACTAAAATTAAGGTTACATGAGAGAAAGCCATGCTTTCCCTTAATCAAACAGGTATATCTTACTATACTGCCTATCTACGCTTTATCCCCAAATGGACAGGCTGACAGGCGACTGATTCAGGCCACAGGTCTCTCTCAGCCCCCTGTCTTGAGTTCGTGAGTATGCAGCCTATAGCCTACAGTAGAGGAACTACACCAAAATAAACAAAAACAAAAAAAAACATAGTAACCGTACTATGGTCAGTTACATACTCCTCCCCTCGATGGAAAATTTGTCCCAACCGTGACAAATTTTAAGATTCTGTACATGCTAAGAGTCTATGGAGACAGGATCAACCATAAAAGAAACTCTGTAATTTACCGGACCTAATTTCTGTTTAATTACCGCTGGACCTTTCCATTTAGGTGACAATTTAGCCATGAAGCCATCATCTGCTTTAAATAAGGGATGGGTACGAACCCAAACTACGTCTCCAACTTGAAATTCACATGATCTGTGTCATTGGTCATAGTACTTCTTTTGTTTGACTTGAGCTCATTTCACATTTTCCTTTACCATGCTGATGAGCAGTTCTTGATGATCCAAGATATGATAAGCAGGATTTTCAGGATCGGGAGGCTTTTGGAGGGCTCTCTCCATTGGTCCTTTCAGATTACAGGCCAAGAGCTATCTCTGCAGGTGAAAATCCTGTACTCTCTTGTGTCATGCTGAGCTTATAGCAAAGCGGAATTCCGACAGCTATCCATCTCATTATCATATCAGGCCAGTATACCTTTTCTAGTGGCCTGAGTAAGGTTTTCATCTTCCCTAAATGACCACTGAGATGATTGACATGTGCATACTGCAAAATATCTGTCTAAAAGCATTGGGGATGACTAATTGCCCTTTCTGGCCCTTTTGACCACCCGGAACACACCAAAAAAGAAATCCATTCTCCATCACATAATGAACTCTCGTCATATCTTCTGTATAGGTTGCTTTCCGACTTTGGTTGCTAACTATTGGATTTCTGGGTCATTATTTTGTTCTCTGGCTATTTGTGAGAGATTAACCAGTAAATTGAATGGTAGAGATGTAGATTCAGTGGCTGTACTGATGAGTAGGATGTCTGGGGTGGTATGGAGATCCCTTTATAAAACATTATGAACAAAGTTACACTGTCCTTTTCGATACCTTACAGTGAAATGGAAGCCCTGCAGTTTTATGGTCCAACGAATCAGACGAGAAGGCGGCTTAGGGTGTTGAAATGGCCATGTCAATGCGGTGTGGTCGGTGATGACATCGAATTTTCTCCCTTCCAGATACTTCCTCCATTTTTCTACAGCCCATACAACTGCTAAACATTCCTTTTCTGATACAGAGTAGGATCTTTCAGTGCCTCTTAACAAACGTGATGCAAAAGCAACAACACGCTCTTCCCCTTCAATATTCCGGGTAAGGACTGCTCCAAGGCCGATATTGCGTCGGTTTGAACTGTAAAAGGCTTGCTAAAATCAGGAGTGATTAATACAGGTGCTTGCATGAGTTCTTGTTTAATGTCTTTAAAAGCTTGCTGGCATTGCTCAGTCCATTCCCACTTGGCATTCTTTTGTTTCGGTGCATGTAATGGAGCTGCTCTTTCAGAGAAACGCGGGATAAAGCGATGGTACCAACCGGCCAGTCCTAAAAAAACGTTGTACATCCTTGATGTTTGGAGGTACAGGAAAAGATTTGACAGTGGAGACTTTGGCTGGATCAGTTTTCACTCCCTCTGGAGTCACAATATGTCCGAGAAATGCAAGTGAGCATTGGATGAAGTTACACTTTATAAGATTTAGGGTGAGATCTGCTTTATGAAGACATGCAAATACCTGCTGAAGATGCTGGAAATGTTCGGTGATGTTACTAGAATAGACAGCAATGTCATCAAAATAGACCATGCAGCACTTTCCTTTTACTCCCTCAAAGACTATAGATTACCCAAGATGTGTCACTTGTATAGTTTTGAATGGGGAAAAATGCAATCCTCAATATGGCTGCTCAATCGAAGGAAGCCCCTCCTTCTGAATAAAAGAGCCAATCCATAATCGGTATAAGTCATCATGTCACTGCAGTTGCCATTAGAAGTCCCGGTTACTATAGAAACAAAATGCGCATGCGAACTGGCTGGTTTAGCCTGAAAATTAAGCTTTTACAATGCTATTTGAGCAAAAGAAACAAAATTTATGAGACAGTTGTCAGATTTTATTGGTGATTTCAAATATGAAAATTAATCGTAAGCTTAGTGAACAGTTTTGGAGAATTTGATGTTTCCCCATTAAAAGAGATAGGTACTGCACTTGCATGCCCAAGAGGCATTTTAAAGATGGTTGCCGAGTGAAATGACTTGCCTTAAAGGGACTTTGCTTCCATCAACAAGTGTTCCATGAGTCTTTGGAATGATGCAGTGGCGTTTTTCAGCCCAAACGGGAGACAAAGAAATGTATATATCTCTGAGGAGGTAGCGAAGGCTGTCTTCTCAATACTGTCCACTTCCATTTCCATCTGCCAGTAACCACTTTTTAAATCAAGAGTTATAAAAAGAGTGGCACAGTGTAAAGACTCCAAAATGAGCTGAATTTGTGGCATTGGGTAAGCGTCTAGATGTGTCTTAGCATTAAGACCCTGATAATCAACACAAAACCTAGAACTTCCATTCTTCTTCGGTACAACAACCACCGGTGATGCCCATGGTGAGATCGGAAAATTATTTTCTCCAAAAGCTCTTGAACTTGGGACTCAATGAACTGATGTTTCTCCAGTGAAACCTTGTACGCTCTTTTCCTTACGGGCACCTCATCTATGGTAGTGATACAATGCTTGACATAATTTGTTCTGCTAAGCTGTTGAGTGCACACTGTGGGCCAACTTAACGTTAACTCCTCCAAGTTCTTTTGAATGATGGGGTCTGAATCTACCATTTGTGTGGTTTGAAGAATCTGCTGATGATCTTCTGAACTAACAGTAGGCATGGCTAGATAAAAGTAAATCTAAGAGTGGCCATTGTGATGCATAAAAGGAAACATCTTTGGTTCCGGTGAAGTAGATAGCTGGAACTGTGCTTTGTTAAAATCCAATACCATCTTTTCCAATACCACTTTAATAAAAAATCAATTCCCAGGATAATTGGTATGGTTAGGTTGGAGTCTTGCATAATATAGAAAGTTGCATTTATCTTTTGCCCCTGGACTTCACATTCCCAATTGGCTTTACCCAGTGAACTTTGCCTCTGTCCATTTGCTAATAGGAACGTCTGACCTCCACTAGGCTGATAATCTTCATGATGACTTAATTGTTCCCACAAAGACTTTTGCATCAGTGAAAAGGTGCTGCCTGCATCTACTATAGCAACGCCATAACTGTTTCGGAGTATTTAAGGAATGGTGATGTTTTTTTTTTTAAATCATGAGGTTGATCCAACTCTGATCCAACAGCATAACTCGATTAGCACTTGTAAGGATTTGCGTTGGAACTCTGGAGCAACAGGTCCAGGTCTAAGTTTCCTTAAATTTCAAGTTTTGCTTTCTCTTTGGAGTGTTACAAGCTGTTTGTGCATAGATAAGATCAGAATGATAAGCTTTGTAAAAATCGATATGTTTCAGAAAGGCGGGGCATAGAGGAGTAACAATATTGTACAGTATGTGGAAAATAATGTGTTTTTTGAATCTTAAACCACATAAACACATTGCATTACACCAAATACACAAAATAATGTTATTTTTAGCAACGTCATATGACCCCTTTAAAACATAGCGTGTGTTGGAACTCTTTGATCTTGAATGATTTCAGCACGATGAGCAAAGCGTTTTGATCGAGTTATTCATTAGTCCAACAATGAGTAATTCACAAGACAAAAGAAAGAAGGAGAGACAGAAAAAAAAGTTTTTCTACAAAACAAACACACAACTAGCATTAGCAAATAACAACAGCCCATAATTTCAACGCTACTTAAACTATATATAAAGTAAGTGCAAAGTTACATAGTTCAAAACAAGCTTAGAACACTTGATTGAGCTTGAAACATTTGTTTCTCAATCCAAACTCCATTAAGCAGTGAGGTTATGTGAGAGAAAGCCATGCTTTTCCTTAATCAAACAGGTATATCCTACTCTACTGCCTATTTACACTTTATCCCCAAATGGAGAACACCCTAGAGCACAGTAGAGGAATGTGACGAGTGGGGCGGGGCCGAGAGCTGTGGGAACGGAGCGAGGCCGGTGGAGTAAGTGATGGAGGAAGGTGAGGAGTGGGGGGGGGCCGAGAGCTGTGGGAGCGGAGCGAGGCCGGTGGAGTAAGTGATAATGCACGACACCTGCGCCACTCACCGGTCTCGAGTCCCACGGAGGAGCTCCGGAAGGATATCTCCTTCTTCCCAATCTACGAACATTGTTACAAGGAACTACACCAAAAACAAAACAAACCATAGTAACCGTACTATGGTCCTTCAAAATATTTCCTTAAAACTTGCATATTGATGTTACAAATTTTTTGTCCTTTGAATCAGTCATATGGAAACAACATTCAGATACATACTGAAAAAAAATACAGGAAAAAATGTCATAGAGAGGATGTAATGTGGTGTGACTCTGCAATATTGTAATATTCATGATTTATTCATGATATTTGTAAAAAATACTTTTTACTTTTTAAAAATTAAATATAGTTTAAATAAAATTTATGAAAGCATAATAAATGTGAAACCAAAATATTTACAAAGATTACATTACTAAAAACATTTCACGTTATAAACTTGATTTTCATATGATTTTTTTCCCCTTCTCTTTCCACATTAACTGTCTAAAAATACCCACATGTAGTAGATTAAGTGTATTCACAACAATAAATTAATAATTTACAACAAACAGACATGATTTGTTTTTCTCTGTTATTACACTAACAAAGCAGAAAACAATAGACTTCATTTTTTTCCATCTCTGCAGTGCGCTTTATTAGCTATTGCTTAGAAGCAATGACTAGGTGTTGACATTTCAAAGCTACCACTAGCAGGGCCGTTACTGGTGTTCTGTTTAATAGAGATTCAGCAGATTCTGTTCTTGGCTGCAACTTTGTTTTGCAGGTGCAACTTGTCCAGTGTTGGTGGTGCTACAGTACCCTCAGGACCCCCTGCTGAATGGCGGATGGAGTCCAAGTACAGTAGCTCCCACAGGTGAAAAGTGCTGCTGTCAGGAGAAATTTTGGTGGACTTCTTTAATCTCAGGCTTGCTGGGTTTGTAGTTGTGTTAAGAAAAACCACCTGGCCCTGAGAAGCTCCTGTGGATTTTGCACTATACTGAAGCGGAAAGAATAGGTCTGTCCTGTCTGTTCAACACTTCAATTTCAAAATACTGTATGACACTGCAAGGCTATTAAAACTAATAAAGATGGCCTTCCCTAACACTAGGAGCTGACATTTCTGCAGAACAACTCTTTTTGTTCAAACAGCTAATATCTATATATTCGGGGCTTTAGCCCTATATAATTAGATTGAGGAAACTGAGCATTGTCCATCCAATCTTTTTTAATGATACATATAGGAGAAGATAAATTACAGTGAGTTTGGTTTGGCTGAAGGCACTACAGCAGAGGTTAAATTGAGAAATGGAGAACGTCTACTGTCAGCAAGATCACAGGCACTTTCCATCTTTACTGCCTATGGATAATATGAGCTGTCTTTCAACATTTTATCCAGCCACAAACATGGCCAAGTCCTCTGCTCTTTGACCTGGCAAGAGCTTCCTCCTGTTTCAGAGCTAACTTTATTCCCAGGTAATTGCATTGGTTCAAGCTAGTGTGCCAGCGTACTTCACATTAATCAATACTGAGATCAACTTTGTGTCTTCAGTCCACGTAGAATATTTCCACTGTGTTGTATTTCTGCTGTGTTTTAGACAGTGGAGAATGGCAAAAGTTTTTATATTTTTTGAATGGCAGAAGTGAACTGGAGGAGCGGGTGAGAGGATGAATGTTGAACGTCAGATAAACTGTTATGTAACAGGAGGGATCAAGAGGGTTTGGCAGTGGAGTAACGAGAACTTAATCTGTGCATGGCAAAAGCCTTAATCTCCCGCCTCATCCTGTCTATTCACACTCTTTTGAACACACAAACATGTCAGCATGAGCCAGTGAATGTCAGACCGAAGGCTGAATCATGTACTACAATACCCTTGCTCATTTATAATACTGAATGTATTTACATTTTAAAGCACCTTTTTTTTCAGGAAATATTGCAGGCATTTTATTAGATAAATGTCTAATGCAAACATTCCAATAACCTAAATCTCATGTTGAATTTGTGTTAGCCTACTTTTCTATTCTATATCCTCCACTTTTGTGTTTTCTCAATGATGATCATAACATAGGCTCAAAACAGCATCCAACTTGCACTGTTTATACTGCATATTTTCTGTATGCCTAAAATAACTGGATGATCTACTACAGCTACAAAAATGTACAGTACATTAAACAGCAGTTATTTCCAGTCCTCAAATTTGATTGGCTAATCAGCGCTCGAAGAGTGCCAGTCCAACAGTTTCTGTTTCTGTTTGTGCTTTCCAGAAAAGACTGTCAGTGTATTCCAGGCAATCTGTGTGTTAGTGCAATATGTTGAGCATACTCTGTTACCATTTCTGCAGATTACATCTTTATGCTAAGTAGGTGGTGACTTTTTGAGTGAATGAATTATTGACTCTAAATAAAACACCAATTTATTTAACAAGGAAACATGTGAATGTGTGTATTAGTGAGTCATCTAATCATTCACTCAATTGATTTGTTCAGAAACACTGATTCACACATGAACGCAGTAGTGTTGCTCGAAAGAGACAGGGATTTTTCTATTGTCAGACCAAAAATAGACTAAGTAGTTGTCAATTTCAGGTTTACGGTGTAAGTTACTGTTGTATAAAAGTTAAATCACACATTTGAAATGGTGCTGGCCTAAATGTCAGCATTATTTATAGCTTATACATTAATGATATAGGCTACATATGCTAGTAAATTTCACAATCAGCTCGATTTTGGTTTTCAGTGAACTTGGAGCAATATCTAACATGATTTTTTTCACATGATCTGACTCCTTATGCACATTAGACTGCCAAATGATAAGACCCGAGTTATTAAAATTCAAATTAACCATGTTTATTTTAGAGATTGTTAACTGAGCTAAAATAAAAATGCAAAGTAAATGTGTAATGTAGTACTACTTTTTATATTTGCATATTTCATGCTGTTTCATATGCTATTTAAAAAAAAATAGTAGGTAGTATATGGTATATTCTGCACACTGAACAGTATGCTAGTATTCTGTTCTAAACATACCCAAAGACTCTTTATGCAGGTGTGACTACCAGTGAACTGGATATCCAAATTCAGTCAGTGTGCTCTGGTTGTGGGACTTCCTTTGACAGTCTGAGTGAATGGACTCTCTCTGCTGGTCTGAGAGATATCGAGAGAGATGTGGCCTCAGAAGCCCTTCTGTGTGCTTGACAGCATCCTCACTAGCGGCCTAATAACAGCAGTCCCATTCTTTATCCCTCTCTCTTTCAGGCTACATTCTGAGTCTGGTTTTGCTCACTCTGCCCCGACAGCACCTGGTGCAGCTCTACCTGTATGTGCTCACTGCTCTGCTGCTGTTCGCTGGTCACCAGATCTCAAGGTGAGAGTTTAGGACTTTAGAAAGAAATTGACAGAAAAGCTGCTCCCACCATAACAACCCTGATTGCCAGTAAAAATTCCCGTAAAAACACTGTTTGCCATTCAACCAAGAGAGAATCCATCCTGCATTTTGATTTAGTCTGTTTTATACAATATAGTTGATTATATTTTTCTTTGTTAATTAAAAAATGGGACTGACCCACTTATGGGTTTGTCAGATTTTTTTTGTAAATGTTTTTGAAAGAAGATCCCCAAGTTATGGTGATTAAGTGCTCAAGAAATTGTCTTATTATTATCATTGTTGAAAAATTGCAAAAAAACAAACAAACACAAAATGTGTTTTAATGCTTTGAAGGTAAAAATGCTTCTCTTCTCTGCCATGCTCATGGGTCCGCGATTATAGTGTGGTGCTTTGCGTTTGACAGTTGGCTGTTTAGTGTCAGATTAAGAGAGAGCTTTTAGCACATTTCTCAGCATAACGTGTGTCTGTAGAAAAAGCAGTGACTGCTCAAATTAAGATCACCCAAGTGTGGCAAAGCCATTACTGCCAGCTCGTAACTTACCTGCCTCACTGTATTCCCTCTCTGCCTCCATACACTGAGCAGAGCCAAGCTCAGATAAGAATTTAAGCAAGCTTTCTAAATGTTTATTCAGGTATGTGTGTGTCATATATGACACCCATTCGGTCCTCTAAACGAGTTAATCTCCCAAACAACATGTCAGAGTCATGTATCACCCCCAGAAGAAATTATGATGTTATGTGCAAAGCCAATTCAATAATTAAATTTTTCACCAAAAGCTATTGTAGAGCTTTAAAAGTGAACATCTTTTATGGAACATGCTGCTTTAATGATACTTTTGCATAATTTTCTAAGCTTGAAATCTTCAGTTTCATTAGAAAAAGTAGAATTTCTTAATAATGTGCTGGTCGCTCTTTTTTTTTTTTACACAATTATAATAATTGTGTAAAAAAAAAAGAGCGACCAGCACATTATTCAGAAATTCTACCTTTGTGTTCCACAAAAAAAAAACAAAGTTATGCAAGTTTGGGACCTTTTTCCCCCACAAAAATTAGTATTAGATCAAAAATAATTGCTGGAGCCCCTGCAGGAGCGCTGCAGAGCCCCTAGGGGTTGCGAACCCCATATTAAAAACCCCTTAGCTAAGGTTAAAGGATTATTTGAAACTTCTGAATGTCAGTGGTAGTTGTTTTTGTGCTCAGTGGGACTCCGCTAAGCGTTATATAAGGGACTGTTCTCTCAGGAATTCTAGTCTGATAAAAACAGACGGACTGATGGGTCCACTGCTCTGCGCTGTCTGACTCGGGCTATAAGTATAGATCCTCCACAGGCTGTGATGACTCAGGGAGAATGTCACACTGTGAGAGGTTAGAATAAGGTCTCTGTTCTCTGTTTCAGGGACTATGTGCGCAGTGAGCTGGAGTCTGGCTATGAGGGCCCGCTGTACCTGGAGCCTCTGTCCATCAACCGCTTCACTACTGCGCTCATCTGTAAGTGCCTGTCAAAGTCTTCAAAGGATCACGCTTTTAAAGATTAAGATTGTTCACAAACCATTTTTACTTCTTTAAGATAAATGATTTCTGAGTGAAATAGGATGTTCAGTGAGAACAATTTTCCTTGGAATAATGTGCACAGATGAATTAGTGCTATTAGGGCTGGGCGATATATTACCAAAGTTATATATTAGTTTTTAATCTTTAATTAGCATAATTTATTAATATTAGTAATAAAGTAATATAATTAGTTAACATATTAATAAATATACTATATTAATAATATAAATGAATAAGTATAATAATTAGTCATTATCAAGCATAAGAAAAAATATATAAATATTAAGCATTAAGTACAAATAATTTAATTCATGAAAAATGAAGCAAAGGCCATATTGTGTCGCCGCAAGCATTCAGGGGTGAAATGCTTATAATACAATTGCAACCTCTCTGATATTCCTCCTCCTTCAAAGTTTGCAGATGGGAAACAGGGTATTGGTACGGAAACAGACGAAAATGCACATTCTTGCTATCTCTGTCTTTGCTACACTGCAAGTAGGAGGGGACTTAATAAGTTAAACAGGGTCAGTTCTGATTTCATGTTATTTTTTCCCCTGGATTCTTTGAGGAATAGAGAGTTCTAAAGAACATTTATTGAAATTGATTTTTTTTGTAAATGTGTTTACTGTCACCTTTGATTAATTTAATGTATCCTTGCTGAATAATGATAATTTCTTAAAAATAATAATAAATCTTACCAACCCCAAACTTTTGTATGGTAGTGTATATTATATTATACTGTTATTTATTTGCCTTCATGTGTTTATAACCTCTATGCTGTTTTTCCCCATGGAACACGGCGGGGCATAGAGGAGAAACAATAATGTACAGTATGTGGAAAATAATGTGTTTTTTTAACTTTAAACCGCATAAACACATTTCATTACACCAAATACACAAAATAATGTTATTTTTAGCAGCATCATATGACCCCTTTAAAATTAACGTTCCAAATCACGTTCCCGTCACGTGCGAGTCTCATACTGACTCATTACAGCTCTTATTCAGTCTGAACGTGTGCTCATGTAGTGTCATTCTGGGAAGAGTTGGGTAGTTTTGCATGTCTTGGCATGTGATGTCAGAGGTCAAGGCATTTCCCACTCTTGTTCCCGTCTCATATGCCGCCTGCCCTCAAACACACTGCACAAAAGCCAGAAATGCAGCTTTCATATTTTCCCCTCTCATCACTTTTGCTATAAGTACAATCCTTTGCCAGCTTAATGTCAAAACCTCTCCTGCTCACTTCCTTTATTATTATTTTTTTTTCTCTCTCACAAATATGGTCTGCCCTTCCCCTTGTTTGTAATATGTCATACTTTCCCTTACTCTCTCACTTTTTCTTTCACTGCATTTTGTAAATCTGTCCCTTCCTCTAACTTTCTTGCTTTCTCATCAACTACTGTATATTTATTCATTCTTTCCCCCTTTCTGTGTTTTGCTTGACATTTATATGGTTTAGGGTATAAATCTCACTGTCCAGAACATGCCTAGATCATATTTCACCTTAAAATAAAATAATAAATGACAACATTTATTTTGCATTAGGAAAGTAACACTTGACAACAAGGTCCCATTAGTTACTTTTAGTTAATGCATTAACTAGCATTAACAAAGATAAATGTTTTTGTTACACAGCATTTATTCAACTTATAATTATAAGTTATTCAACAACAACAACAACAACCTTTAAATAGTATTTTTGTTTGTCATCCAGAGTTTTGATGTGCAGATCATACTGGCTAGCTTTATTGACGGTAGTTTTATTTATATATTTATTTATTGTTATTTTATTTATTATTATTTATATTTTATTACATAACAGAAAAGATTGTTTATTTTAAAAAGATCTTTAGAAGAGTATATATTACGTCTTCATTTATCCGTCTTTAGTTATAGTGAAAATTGTGGAAAGTGAAAATTCTACTTGCTAATTCAGTTTTTGTTTGTGTTGAAGTTAAATTGTAAAAAATTCAGAAAGTAAAAAGCTACAGGCAGGTGAGTTTTAATTAGGGTTGGAGCTGAACTCTGCAGGGCTGCGGCTCTCCAGGACTGGAGTTCGCCACCCCTGATATATATTATTATTGTACTTGTTGTACTAAATGTACATTTTCCAGATTTTTTATTTGAAAGAAACATTGTGTACAGACAGAATTATTTTCTTACTGCATTACAGTAATGAGAATAGGATTTATTGTTATTATTATTATTATTATTATTATGTACTTAATAGGCTTAATTTTCTTTATGCATAATCTTATTTTTCTTTCTTTCTCTCTCTTTTTTTTCATTTTGTGGTGAAATACAACCCTAGCACCTGTTGGTGAGATTCACCCTTTGGGTACTTCTTGCTATTTCACTAGTGTGCGCATTGATTTCTTGAGTGCTGCTGGGTCCTTCAGCCTTTACTCTGAATTCTGTAGGGCCTAATTAACTCCAGCCAGAACAGATGCATTCATTAATGTCAGTGAGTACAGTAGGGAGCACACGGCTCAGATTCAGGTATTGTGCTTTGCTTTACAGTATCATATTGCAGTTTGGTATTAATAGTAATCTTATTTTTGCTAACATTTCTGTCATTTTAATTCTATTATGAATAAGATGTTTTGTTTTTTTTCTCTGTGTTTATGTGGGAATAGGCCAGCTGGTGGTGTGTACCTTGTGCTCCTGTGTGATGCAGACCAAGCGCATTTGGCTGTTCTCAGCGCACTTGCTCCCTCTGGTGGCCAGGCTGTGCCTGGTTCCTTTGGAGACCATCGTTTTCGTCAATCGCTTTGCCATGATTTTCACAGGCCTGGAAGTCATCTACTTTTTGGCCTCCAACCTGCTGGTGCCATTTAATCTGGCCAAGACAGCGTACCGGGAGCTTGCACAGGTTAGAACAGTAGAGGCTAAAGATTGAGTTTTAAAACAGACTTGAGAGTGTTAAATCAATCAAAGAAAAAATAATTAAACTCTTCTCTGTTATATCTGTTAGGTGGTGGAGGTTTATGGGTTGCTGGCTCTCGGTATGTCTCTGTGGAATCAGTTGGTTCTGCCCGTGTTGTTTATGTGTTTCTGGCTGGTTCTGTTTGCTCTGCAAATCTACACATACTTCAGTACACGAGACCAGCCCACATCTAGAGAGAGGCTGCTCTTCCTTTTTCTCACAAGGTGAGTTGAAGTTCAGGCTGCTCTGCTTGTCATTCCTGAACTTTTTTACTAAAGAGCGTAATAGAGAAATAGATAGATAAGATAAATAAGAGTGTCGCTGATCTTTTTTTCTTTTTTTTTTCCCAGTAAAATATTTGATGAACTGTTAATACATGTTAAATGTTTGATTGATTTGAATCTCATGAAGGTGCACAGCAGCTTAATTTCTAAATGTTTTCCAGTATTGCAGAGTGCTGTTGTACTCCGTACTCTCTACTGGGCCTGGTGTTCACCGTGTCGTTCGTTGCTTTGGGAGTGCTCACTCTTTGCAAGTTCTACCTGCAAGGCTACAGAGCTTTCATGAATGACAACACCATGCACAGGTATCATATACCCACCCTCATGTCACTCAAAGAGATTTTTTTCTTATGCAACACAAAATTATTTATTATAAAAAGGTTAAATTAAGTAAAAGTTTATCTTTTATTGTCTGGCAGTTGCCATTTTGTTTGGTTTATTAATACAATTATTATTATTTGAGATCAGATTTATTTTATGTTTTTTGAAGAAAGTCCCTTTCCCTATTTGATTAAAAATACAGTAAAAACAGAAATATTGTGAAATGTTATTACTTGTCACATTATGGACTTGTGTTTCCTTCGTTTTCTGTTCTCTTGTTTAGTTTTGTTTCCCTTGACCTAGTTTCTGTCCCTCTGATTAGTTCAGTCAGTTCACCTGTGCTCGTTAATCATCTCATTAGTTCCCTCGTTTAGTTTCTGTATAATTCCTCCTTGTTCTGTTCAGTCCTTTGTCGGTTATTGTTTGATGTTAGATGTTGGTTGTGCTGCATTTTCCCTGAGTTTCTCCAGTGTTTCTTCTGTGGATTTATTAAAAGACTGATTTGGAATTCTCCGTCGTATTGTGCTCATTACAGCACCAGCACGTGACATTACTGTTTAAAATAACTGCTTTCTATTTTAATATATTTCCAAATGTAACTTATTCCTGTGATGCAAAGCTGAATTTTCAGCAGCCATTACTCCAGTCGTCAGTGTCACATGATCCTTCAGAAATCATTCTAATATGCTGATTTGGTGCTCAAGAAATAATCATTCTTATTACCAATGCTGAAAACCCTGATATATTTGTGGAAACCCTGATACCTTTTTCTTTTCCGGGATTCTTTGCTGAATAGAAAGAACAGTGTTTATTTAAAATAGTAATCTTTTGCAACACTATAAATGTGTTTACTGTCCAAAATGTCTTTTGAACAATTTAGTGCATCCTTTCTAAATAAAAGTATTAATTTCTTAAAAACAAAACCAAAATCAAATGCTTACCGCCAAATTTTGTGTAAATTCAGGTTTTTAACCCGTCTCATCTCGCCAAAGGAGCTTTTCTTCATGCTTTGTACCTCTATTTAAGCCGACACTCTGTCCTCCATTTAATCTTTTCTTAAGTAACTAAACCATTATGACCCTGCTAAACAGTTTGGCATGAAGTCCATACTTGATTCATTATGGCACCTTTTTATCACATAATTGACCATAGAAATCTCTCTCTCAGGGGCATGACAGAGGGAATCACTCTTCTGATCCTCGCTGTTCAGACTGGACTGATTGAGCTACAGGTCATCCACAGAGCCTTCCTCCTCAGCATCATCCTCTTCATTGTAGTAGCCTCCATCTTGCAGTCTATGCTGGAAATTGCTGATCCCATAGTGCTGGCGCTGGGAGCCTCCAGAGACAAGTACATAAGCATGATTGTTAAAGACATATCTTTATGTATTATACAAGTGAACAATGTAATTTAGTGTTCTGATTATTTTTTAATCATTATTGCTAACAGGAGTTTATGGAAGCACTTTCGTGCGGTTAGCCTGTGCTTGTTCCTGCTGGTGTTCCCAGCCTACATGTCCTACATGATATGTCAGTTCTTCCACATGGACTTCTGGCTGCTGATCATCATCTCCTCCAGCATTCTGACCTCACTACAGGTAGAAATCCTACAAAAACACACACCATCAGCTCTGAACTAGAGCATTCGTGTGTGAGAAACAGCATAAAGGAGCAGAAATGGAACAAAAATGAATGGGAGAAATTGTAACTCAATATGGTACTGTAGGAATGTTGTCAGATTTTATTCCTTAAATGGAATATGTTATTGCTCACAATCTTGACAAACAATTTTGGAGATTTTAATGGATTTTGGTAACAATAGCCATACAAATTGCAGATCTAATAGAGGACACAACACCATAAAGTGTATTATATGATTTTCTGTCTGTTCTCTTGTTTTCTAATATTCCTTATATAAAGTTTTTAAAAGAACCTCCCTGTTTCTTTGAAGATGTTTATGTTTCTCACTAACCATCCTGTTGACCATCAAGTTGAAACTGGTTCTGTGAGCCCCTACTGTAATTCCTAAAAAATATCCTTTATCTCACAGAAATGAAACATGGATTATTCTTAAAGAAAGGAGAAAGGAAACTTTGCTTTAAGGGAATCTTTGCATCCTGTTTGTGGGGAAATAAATATATATAATAATTTGGTAACACTTTACAGTAAGGATCCACAGGATTCATTGATCTTCACCATACCTTACTTTTATCTTTAGTTAATAAAAATATAACTGTTCACTGTTCGTTCATGTCAGCTCAGTTCCATTAAATAATATTAACATACCACTTTTGATTTTAATAATTTATTAGTACATGTAGAAATTAAAATGGTTAAATGATTTAGATGTATTATTATTGTTAGTTCATGTTACCTAATGTAGTTAAACTAATGTTGTTATTGTAAAGTGTTACCAATAATATATAATAAATAATAATAATATTTAATTTAGTAATAATCATATTTAATTATAATATTTTATGTTTAGATTTGTATTAAACACTAGTCATATTTCCAACTTGTTATTAATAAAAATTATTAATAAATAATTTTTTGAGTAAATGTGAAATAAGTGTTGGTATAAATGGATCAATTCCTACATTATATATAATCAGTATTTCATCGGCCATCCTGCTCTCTAGTCACTGGCTCTAAAAAACCTATTACAGTTGTAATGTAGGAGTTGTGACTGTTGCGGATTGGTGTAATGTGAAATTCAACTGTTGTCCCTCTGTTTTAAAATCTTTCGCACCCAGGTGCTGGGCACACTGCTGATCTACGTGCTCTTCATGGTGGAGGAGCTCCGCAAGGCTCCGGTGGAGAACATGGATGATGTCATCTACTGGGTGAACGGCACCTACAGGCTGCTGGAGTTCCTGGTTGCGCTATGCGTGGTCGCGTACGGCGTGTCGGAGACTGTGTTCGGGGAGTGGACCGTGATGGGCTCTACCATCGTACTCATCCATTCTTACTATAACGTGTGGCTGAGGGCCCAGCTGGGCTGGCAGAGTTTCCTGCTCCGCAGAGATGCTGTCAACAAGATCAAGAACCTGCCTACAGCTTCTCGCCAACAACTCCAGCAGCACAATGACATCTGTTCCATCTGCTACCAGGTGTGTGTGAGTGTGGATGTGAGGATTTGTGTGTTGTGATGGATGTCCAGGTACATTCTGTAGCACGTGTCTCCTTGTGTATTTCTGTGGTAGATTGATGGTGGGTTCAGTTAGGGTGCATCACTATTGTTCATATCCTCGAAGTATTAAATGTATGCGCATAATTTGTGCCACACCATTTGTATTATATACATGGACATATCTAATATTGCGTGGCTTGCTGAGGAAAGACTTTTCCAAGCGATTGGATTTAAGATTTCTTTGTTTGGCAAACAATATTGTAGACTTACTTTGAAAGAGCCTTATCCTTTGACTTTGGTCAGTAAGCAACCACCTAACAACCACATTCATAACACCTTAGAACATTAACATATGAACCCCCTGGCAGCCATTCACAACTCCTTATCATTAGGGGAGCAGGTACTATATCAGTTATCAGCCGATATTTGATTTTTATAATTTATTGGTATGAGTTAATATTGGATAAATATAAACTGATATTGAAAATTGATTTGTGAATTGATTTGTTTACCTTATTTTTACATGTAAATTACATTTACTGTCTCTGTAATGATGATGATGATGATGATGATGTCTTATTATTAATACTACTACTGCTACAACTACTGATAAAATAATAATTTGCCATCATTATAATAATAATAATTATGTTAATAATAATGTTATTATTATTATTCTAACAATGGCAAATTATTATATTATTAGTATAATTATTAATAATAATAATAATATATGAAGAACAATTATTATTTTTATTATTATTATTACTCAACCTATATTAAACATCAAAATATTAATAATAATATTTTTCTTCTTTGTATATTATTATTAATTATACTAATAATATAATAATTTGCCATTGTTATAATGATTGATAACGATAACAATTTATTATTAATAATGTTGTTATTATTATTATTACTATTATCGATTAAAAAATATCTTAGAATGAGTATCGATTTTTCATATTGTACATTAATAGTGATGCCTAAATTCACTTTAGTTTTTTTTCTATTTATTTTGACAAAACATTTTACATTTTTAAAATGTGCTATTTAACAGCCATAACATAAAAAATAATTATCATTGTAATGTACTGTTTCTTCTGTTTTTGAATCTAGGACATGACGTCAGCAGTGATCACCCCCTGCAGTCACCTATTCCATGCCGGCTGCTTGAAGAAGTGGTTGTATGTGCAGGAGACCTGCCCTCTTTGCCACAACCAGCTAAAAGGCTCATCACAACCTGGCTCTTCAACACAGGACGCCCTGCCACAAGAGCCCCCAATACAGCCAGCAGGTGATCTGGACCCTTCAACGCATCCAGAGTCAGATTCAACCCTCCAGGTTCCCCAGCAAGACGACACCCCTCTCACTTCAGCGTCAGACCTTTCGGCTGGGCTGAAAGACGGCGGTGACACTACTGCCTGCTTCTCCTCCCAGTCCTAAAACCTGCCTTGAGCCAATCTCAACTCCACACACTGCTGGCCAAAAGACAGTTTTACAGCAGAGGGTCTGATGGGATACTGTCGGCCCTCTCTGTGACTGATACGTACATACAGAACGCTCCTTAGACATCTATACAATCGAAATCCTTCTATCGTCCCCCTCTCATCCAGAACATCACAGAATCCAGAAGTCAGAAAGCTTATCTGAGGTGAAAAGAATCATTTCACCCCTTCCACATCTGGAATTACCGAAACACCAGCTCTTCCCCACCCTTTATTACGAAACTACAGTCTCCAGCGAATACCAACCTGAATGTGATCATGTGACCCTTCAATATAGTGCTGTGATGCTCTGTAGGCACTTAGCACATATCCACTAGCACGCTCTCAGTATCCAATACATTAGCCCGTCTTTTTCTGTTCTCTATTTGTTTTCTTGAGAGAAAATATATTTACATATATGCCATTGCATTTGCACTAATGTAACATAAAGCAATGCTCCAAAGTTTGTCTTGTCTGATACTAAATATTTTGGTGTGTATGCATTGAATCAAGTTATATATGAAATATATACCCATGTACAAATATATATGTAAAGGAGTTTTGATATGCAAAAGTACATTGTAAAGCAGCATTGAGTGTCATGAAGTGGCCTCAGGCTTAAATGAACGCTACGCCTCTAGTGCGACCTCTAGTGGCAGTAGTGGGACGTGCCTTTGGCTGTGGATAAACACTATGACCAATTAGGAGAGTCAATTTCATTCTCATCAGTATTTGGCATTTAGCGCATTTGTGAACATGAATATATTCGAGAATGTATGAGCACACTTTGCGAATGCCGTTTTTTCTTTTTACTAAGTGTTTAAGTTAATATATTTAACATGGTTTGTTAAATGAATGGTGATTGGCTTGTGGAATTTTTAATCTGCAAAAATGTTACTTTTATCTAAACCACCAGATTTTTTATATATGCTACAGCTGTTTTTCATTTTAAAGCAAATCTGAATGAAAATGAAGAGTATAATCCTAATAGCATTCTGAATTTATCCTTCTTTTCTTTTAATACAGCATAAACGTGGAATGATGTTCTGTGAAGGCTAACTTTGTTTGAATTGCAGCTGAATTCAGTAAAATATGCCTGAAGTCTGAACGTGAACCTGAATGTCAGAATAAATCCAAATCCTAAAGTATGAATCATTTGTCTTGGCTTTCTTCCACAATGCCTTTCTGAATCGCAAAAAGACCTACAGGGCTCTTAACAATGTTCCCTCTAAACTGCGCGCGCAGAAAAAATAATGTGCCGCGCACACGCAAAAATGAGTTGGGGAAAGCCATTTGATTGAATGCTAGTAAAAGCGAAAGAATCGCAATGCTCTGGCAAACCGCTGTAGAGTTAGAACCAGTGAATGCGGTTTACAGGTTTCACAGAAAGAATGATGTGCGCCAAACAGTGTTGCCAACTTACCGACTTTTTTCGCTAGATTTAGCGACTTTTCAGACCCCCTTAGCGACTTTTTTCCAAAAAAGCGACTAGCGACAAATCTAGCGATTTTCTTGAACAAACCTTATCCACACGGAGACGCGTTTAGCTGTAATCTGACGAATTACACGATTAACTGTGAAACGTTATTATATAAGATGGCTAACTTAATTGAATATCCTCAACTACATATAATTTCAAGGTTAATGAAAATCAATCCGCAATGCAGATGCAAGGGACTGCATATGCAAATTAGCTTTATAGCTAACTCTGGCACAACACTGTTGTTGTACGTTGTCCCTGTACAAATAAATTGAATAAAAAATAAAAAAAATAAAAAAAATGCTTCATTAATTGTTAAAACCACAGTTAATCGTGTAATTTGTCAGATTATTTAGGCTAATAATATCCAAAAGACAAAGGAATCATGCAATCAGGGTGTTAAAATAAACAAAAAAAACCTCACCTTTCAGTTCACCGACAACTCCACTGACCAATAGCCACTGCACAATAAGCAAATCCCAGCCGGGTCCGTCACTTTGTTGGGTCCCCTTGAAACATTTCCGTTGTGGTCCGTGCTATTTGCAGCGCGTTCCTTATTTGGTTGTGTTGTGAGGATTTGCAGCGCGTTTCTTCATTTGCATGTGTTGTGAGGATTTGCAGCGCGTTTCTTCATTTGCACGTGCTGTGCGGATTTGCAGCGCGTTTCTTCATTTGCATGTGTTGTGAGGATTTGCAGCGCGTTTCTTCATTTGCACGTGCTGTGAGGATTTGCAGCG
>NW_015659401.1:1339179-1372908 GCF_001515625.1 Sinocyclocheilus rhinocerous | reverse complement strand
CTCTCTCTCTGCGTCTGCTCTGTTCAGCGAGCGCAGAGAGGAGCAGCACTTTCAGTTAAAAAAAGATATTCTTTTGCTTCTAACTCTATTTTACATGCAAGTATAGCCGATCTTTGTTCTTTGCCATTGTCTTAATCGTATGTGTATTTGATTTCATTAGACAATGTCGTGATTAGGATTTTAGTGCAGATTAATCTTTGAGAGCTGGTTATGTAGTCTTAATGGACCGCATTTCAGTCACTATAATATTCATTCGCGGAGGACGGGCACAGAACGGTAACAAAACTCAGACATTTACAGTCACACACAGGTGTATTGTGCAAACTACTTCATAGGGATGTTTAGACAGCTATAGAAGAATTCATATGTTCACGTTATTTTTTTATATATTTAACTTACAGATCTCAGCTTAAGTTTTGCTTCAGTTTGTTTCTATTCTATTCTATTCTATCAGTTTAAATGGTTTGTTTTTTATATTATATTATGTTAGGCCTATATTATAAACCTAATAAATAATTGACCTTGTTTTTTAATGGAGTCTCTTCCTCATCAAGGCTGTATTTATTTCAAAAATAGAGAAAAAAAAAACAGTGATATTGTGAAATATTATTGCAATTTCTAATATTGGTTTCCTATTTTAATACCTATACTTTAAAATATCATTTATTCCTGTGATGCAAAGCTGAATTTTCAGCATCATTACTCCAGTCTTCAGTGTCCCATGATCCTTCAGAAATCATTCTGATATGCTGAATTATTATTAGTGTTGCTGATCTAATATGCTGTTTTACAGCAGTGAAACTGTTGTGCTGCTTAATATTTTTTTGGAACCTGTCTTTCTTTTTTCTTTAATTCTTTGATTAATAAAAAGTTAAAAAGAACAGCATTTATTCAAAATAGAAATATTTTCTAACAATATAAGTCTTTACTATCAATTTTATCCATTTAACACATCCTTGCAGAATAAAGTTTCTTTAACTTTCTTTAAACTTTTTAAAAGTATCTTTTAAAAAAGAAAGAAAAAAAATTCTGACCCAAAACTTTTGAATAGTGTATATTGTACACTACTGCACAGGAATTAATTCTATTTTAAAGAATATTAAAATAGAAAATGTTTATTTTAAATTGAAATAATATTTCACAACATTATTTTGTGAAATAATATTCAGTATTTTTTTAATCAAATAGATAGGCTACAGCCTTGATGAGCATAAGACACTTCTTTAAAAAAAATTTATTGATCCCAAACTTTTGAACGGCAGTGTATTATACTGTAAAAAATGTTTTCTCAGGTAACTTAAAATGTACATCATTTAGTTACATCAAGGGTCAAATCAAATATTTAAACTTAATTACAAATACACATAATTACGCATTAAAGTTAAAAGTTACCCACTTTTTTGTGTGTGCGCTGTACAGGTCTGGTATAAAGAATGTTTTTGCTCAGGTGCCCGAAATGTCTGCCCAATAGAGAAAAGTTTTGCTCGCCAAGAAAAAAAAATTAGAGGGAACATTGCTCATAAACCCAGCTGTGATGATGATGATGAAAATAATAATAATCATTTAATAATTACTATTCATTTAATAATAATTATTAATAATATTAAAAATAACTCATTATTAATTTCATCATTATTATTTAATTTATGAATAATTATTAATTATAATTGTTTAATGCAATCTTTAGCAAATCTCAAAATGAATATCCATTTTTCATGTTGTATATTATAATGGTGTGATGCCTTAATTCAATTATAGCATTTAAAATGCCTCTTTTTAGTTTTTAGTGTTTCATTTTTACATTTTAATATTGACTAACGGTTATTGGACATAACATTAAAACCTTAAAACCTCTTCCGTTCTTTAATCTAGGACATGATGTTAAAACAACATTTACTGATAGTGAGAATAATCCTATTAACATTCTGAATTTATCCTCCTTAGAAATACAGCATAAATATGTGATGTTCTGTGAAGGCTAACTTCTCTTTGAATTGCTGCTGAATTCAGTAAAATATGCCTGAACGTGAGCCTGAATGTCAGAATGAATCCAAACCTAACCCATGAAACGTTTGTCCTGGCTTTCTTTCACAGTGCCTTTCTGAAGCATAATAAGACCTACCGGGCTCTTAAAGCCACCTGTGATGAATCAAACAGACCCACACCTGAGTGCTGAGGTAATGTCAGACTGCTGAAACCATCAAAACATCTGATAAAGAGACTACAGACAGGATATGCACACATTTCCTGACCACTCACCATCTTTCAGAGGTCTGAAGATCACTGGTTTTCCTTCCCTCCCTTATAGAGTTAGGCCTACTGTACGCCCCTAATCTGTGCAGTCGTCATAGTCATAATTCTTTTACTGTATGGATTTGGAAATGTGATAAACAGTTTGAAGTTATGGCATGAGCATATTCCCGCGATATTTGAGCGCAGTGTGAGGTGTCTCAGTGTAGGCAGATGTGAGCATTTATTCACTTTTCCTGTGTGAGCACTTTAACTCCCTTAAGCATGAGGGGCAGGAAGAGAGAATGGAGGAAACATTAGCAAATCAAAGAGTGCTACCCTTTAACCCCTCTCCATCCTTCTGATCAAAGTTAGCCTTGAACTCCGACCTTTGTGTAAAAAAGAGGAAAAAAAAGTTAAAAAAAATAAAAAATACATGTGAAACCGAAGAACAAAGCACTCTGTCATTTTGGAAAGGCCAGATATTCCCTAGGTACTTTTTCCTCACGGAACCAGAATATAAATTATGTTGTCTTCACAAGTCCCCTCCAGTGTGAGTTTCTCCTCCATTCATTTCCGTTTGTGTGTCTCTCAGTGTGTGTATACAGTAAAGGCCTTCAACAGAACAGCCAGGTTAAGGTCAAGTGTCACAGCAAAGTATCATTTTATTCTCTTCCAACATAAATCTTGATAAGGGCTCTGTTGTAATGTACATCTAATCAAAAGTAGGTCTACTATCAATCAATTTAATTCTGATTTAAGGACAGTTTAGCCAAATATTCTGTTAGAATGGGGGGAAATGACCCCCTACTGTTTTTCCCAAAATAACCACTAGATAAAGTCAAGAGAAATTTTTGTTGTAACTATAGACTAGACTACGTTGGACAAGAGTGATGTAGGAGTATTCACCATAAAGCTTACACTGGTGATGTTCCTGAGAGAAAACAGATTTCACAGTAAGTGATTAATTTTCAGCTTTAATTTTCACTTTTTACAAAAAGTGTTTTAAAGCTTGTTGTTTTGAAGAACATCACAGTTATATGATATGAGAATAGCAAGGCCTGTAGATGGGGAGTATGTGTTAAGACAAATATAACTAAATATCCAGAATGACATCTTTTTTTTTTTTTAAACCTAGTCTGTGAGTAAAACTCCAACTGTTGACTTAATTACTGTAGCTAGTTACTCTGTTCTGAACATCAGATCCTTTGTTTTCCCATCAAATGTATTCTAACTAGTTGGTTGAATAAAAATATTTAGACTTATTATTATTATTTTTTTTTAATTACCTCAATTTAGCATCTGGTAGCTAGTTAGCTAGCCAGTTAGCATCAGCTAACAATATTTTTCAAATAGGCTATTATAATTTTGTAATTGATAATTATTTATTATATTCTATTTAATTCTAAGCTCAACCTGCCTGTACTCTCATTTTGCTGTAAATGTATAAAGCAAATTGCTTTGTCAGACTGGGGGCATTTTACCCCACCTTTGTTATTTGTATTCTGATAACATGAAAACTGGACATTTTTTCACACTTGGTTTATAATTTATGTCATTATCACTAAAACTACGATAACTATTCTGGACACATTTCATTTTTGTTTCACAGAAAAAAATGAAACAGTCCTTAAGGGGGGCGTTTCCCCCCACTCTACTCTATTTACTCAGAATGACTGTCAGTTACCATTTACTTCCATTTTATGGAGAAAAAAAAATGCAATGAAAGTTAATTGTAACTGAGTCTGTCAGTCCCTCGCATTCTACCTAACATCTCTTTTCGTTTCACTTAAGAACGTCATACGGGTTTGGATTGGAATGATGACACAAGCGAATACACAAAAGTTTTTAGATATATTTCCAAATGTGTTTCCACGTGTGGCCACAAGATGGCAATGTTGGGCTGTCAACGATTAACCACGCGCCTCCTAATTCTTTGAGGAGCCCAAAACACAACATGCGATTTCTTTTCATTTCAACTCAGTCGTTATACGTATGTACAAAATATCCACACTTTTTTTTTTTTTAGCATTTGTCATCACCGGCTGAAACTCTTATTTCTCAATTTCTCTGCAACGTCAAACTGAGATGATACACAAAGTCAGAGGTAATAGCCTTTACTGGTTATTTTGATAGGCTACATTAATGAACACAGTTATTATCGAGTTGCTTTCTCGCAGTCTGACCTTGACGCATAAAAAAAGAATTAAAAAAAAGAAACATTTTGTACCGATTTACTGCATTCTATCAAAACTACCGGACAGTGTTAATAGCCTTTTATATATAAAGATATATAAATATATATAGGCCTAAAATGTTGGCATGCGGCCTAATAGTTTGAAACTGACAAAAGTAACTTACTGATTGAATTATCTCACGTGACAAGAACTTTGTTTCACATTATGATTTATTTTATGGTAATTCAATTCAATTATGGGGTTAGTAGGCTACTCATCAACGACAGCGTGATTTATGTGGACATCTGTTTTACAAATCAAATAGATTTTGTCGCTGTCAGCAATAGGATTAGTTGTATTATATAAAGGTTAATTTGAACATTTTTATATGATTATCATGAATACGGGCACATGTTTTTTTTTGTCTTTTCTTTTCCCAAATGCACAGACATGCACTTGAAGCTATATATATTTTAAGTGATGCACAAAACGCGTTTTAATAGGCTAAATAACAGGTCTGTTTCTTATTTGGACACATGAAAATACACCGTTTCCACTGAGACTCCTTGTGTAGTTTCTGCCACTTAAAACTGCTGTGTGGGAATGTAGGCTAAATATACAGGGACCCGCAGGGGGAGCAGAATTCCCTTCTGCCTGACCAGCACTGGATTGGACGGGACTCTCTTATACTTCCTCTGTCCGCTGTGGAGGATTTTATTTAGGTCTAGCAATATTTCCCGTGCATGACTGTGCTCACTTTTGCACATTTCTAAAATAGGCCTATAATAAAGCTTTATATTTGCATTCTAAATCTAAAACAAAACTATTGTTGTGTGAAAAAAAAAAAAAAAACACAAGCTGCTGTAAAATGGTTTGCGCTCCCAGCATTTACTCCTGTACATATTATTGTCGTTGTATATCGAATCTAACAAAGCAGCTGTTAAACTGTTTGGGTCTGAATATCCAGTTTTTTTTATGCGTTTACTGTCGTTTGTCAGAACAAATGTTTCAGCCTATAATATCTGTACATGACTTATTTATCAGCAATGTCTTTTTTTTTTAAATACAATGTATGCCTCTTAAATAATTTTATCATATTAGTAATAGGCTATTTTTCATTGATAACAACTGATCTGTTGGAAATAAAAGCCACAAACTTCACATTTAGTGTAATGCTTTAATGTATTTTTTACTAAATTTTTAAGGACTAATTATGCCACAATTATTAACTTCCTCACATTATTTGTCAAACATGTCACATGAGCTAAGGTTTCTAGCCTACATAGGCTATACATTTAATAAAAACTCGTGTCATTATTTCGATGACAGGTGATCTCTTGTTTATTTCATCATGGTCTTAATTCATTTGATTTGACAAACGTGTTTTAAATAAAGAACAATATTATTAAATATTATTAATATGACCGCGGCTGCTTGGGGTTGTTTCAGTAACAACAAACGTTATATTACAAAAGTTAGTAAGAGTTAACAAATGCTCAAAAACAGAAATAGCGTTCGCCTAGCAGGTAACCATAGCAACAGTAGGCTGCTTGAGCACTTTGTGTCAGGACCATTATCGATATTTCAATAAAAATAAATAAAAAGACTGTCATTTATCACTTTATTATATTTACATTTCTCAAAAACACTGTTGCGTTTTGTTAAAAAAATTATTTAGGATAATTGATTTTTTTGCTTAACTGTGCAACGGGCGCCAAAAGACAACTTGAACGTCTCGAGACGAACCTTGAAAAATGCCTTTCAAAAGTCCAACCCTTGAAAGTTATTAAATAATCCTCGCGCTAGCTCATCCCTAGTATTTAAAGAAACTTAGTGTGCAGTTTCTAAAATAACCTTGCAATATTAAAACAAATAACTCAGCGTTCAAGTGAACCACTTCAATTTGACTTCAGTCGCGCGCTCCGGTAGGCAGTTACTCGCGTCGCGTGATATTTAACGCGCGCATGACTTCTTTCTAGTTTTCTCTCTAAACACGCCGCTCGCTAAGTGGGCAGGGCGGGCTGTGATATCTAATTAGGCGACGGGCTTCGTGGTTGGGTGGACAGCAAATGGTAGTTCGGCTTTACTTATGTTTGGGGGGCGGCCCTGCGTGCGCAGTCACTCTCTCCTCCTCGTCCTCCTCCCTTTGGGGTTAGTTTGCTTGTGTTTAGTTCCCAGAGACAGTCAAATCAGATTCCTTTGGGAAAGGACACAAATCACTCCCGTTTGAACAAGGGGAACAGCGAGGGAGCTGTCTCCACAAGGGTCCACCTCTCCTGGTTGATTTCATATTGCTCATTCATGTGATTTGATCAAAGGATACGCTTTGTGGAGAAAGACAGGAAAGGAAAGGAAAGGAAAGGAAAGGAGGAGAAAATAAAGAGAAAAAAAGTCTCTGGATGATGACATTTGATCTAACCCTCAGTGAAGCTCGTTTCTGATCCTATTGTTTCTTAAAGTGACATTAGACTTTTTTTGCGCACGGTAGACCAAAGGGACCTCCAGTCTAATCTTGCAGTTTTTGTTTGTTTGTTTATTGTTGCACGGTGTTCCCAAACCTGGATGTTGACATCTCGCGTTTCTTTTGGCACGTCGCTCTATTTTCTGTTTCAGAGAGGAAGCGCTAATAGAGACAAACGCGGTGACACCTGCTCACCCATACACTTCTTACTGTCTTTTTTTAACGGAGCGATCAAAAGAAGCAAGCATCGACTGAGACGGTGACAGGAGTCTGTTTTCATGTTCGGGATTCAAGACAGCATTCAAAGGAGCGGGAGTAGCATGAAAGAGGAGCCCATCGGTGCCGGGATGAACGCTGTCCGGACATGGATGCAGGGTGCCGGGGTGTTGGATGCGAACACAGCCGCTCAGAGGTAAGCCGGCGGCGGTCTTCAGCGCTACGGGAACAACTAGACGGAATATTGTGCGCTTATCATCCTGGGACGACACAAAACGCTCTTGTATATCATCCTAATCAGTGCGCGCTATCTGCTTATTAATAACCAGGTGACAAAGAGATTGATTTATTGCTGCGATAAGTTCATAGCATCCTCTTCGGCGTGCTGTTGGCACCAACAGACAGAATGCTTGAGTTGCAAGTCATATTAAAACGGTTTTTTTATTTTTATTTCTAACAATATTATTTTTAATGTTAAAATAGACATTTGCTTAAAAAAAGCGATTTATTTTTTTTGCTTCTAAACAACAATTTTGCATTGATTCTGTAGCTTTACATTTTATATACTGAATTTGAAAGACAATCCAGACCTGTAGTTTGTCACAAGCAGCTGAACATAGTAGTTAGATTCAGTTATATTTATATTAATTATTTTTGATTAACAACAATGACATATTATTGTTATAAAATGCTACTTAAGAGAATAAAATAATTAAAACGTTTACATACAGTTTTAATTTCTGTTTTTAAAAGACTAGCCTATCATTTATAGGCTATATTAATATTTGTTTAAACTATTAAATTGTCAAAAGTACATTTTAAGAGCTTTTGCACTGCAATTTGAAAACTACAAATATTTTTTAACCCTTTTTAGGAAATTGTTATTAAATAATCACAAAAGTATTGTTTTTATTTTTTTAAATATACATATATAAATATTTCATCCTCTCTCTGTCTGTCTTGTGTGTTCATAGTGGAGTGGGTCTTGCTCGAGCACACTTTGAGAAACAGCCTCCTTCAAATCTTCGCAAATCCAACTTCTTCCACTTCGTTTTAGCGCTATACGACAGACAAGGACAACCCGTGGAAATTGAAAGAACTACTTTTGTTGGATTTGTTGAAAAAGAAAAGGCAAGTGAAACGTTCTCTGTTGCATATTGGTTTTGCAAATTTGAATGAAAATGGCTTGTCAATTCTGATAATTATTATAGACTAATAGATAAAATGCCATTGATATTACCCTAAAGTTGAAAGCTTATTTGCCTATACTTAATGCATAATTTTCTTGCATTAAATTACTGTTCTGTCATGAATCTCTTAAACCTCCATTTAATTATTATGTTTTTATTTTTACATATTCATCCCTTATAAATTAAGAGAGCCTCAAGTTTTATATTTTCCCTTCAGTTTTATGCATTTACTAACACACCTGTATAGTTTGCAGAAATGTTACAGTGATAACCTAATGCCATAAAGTTAATATTCCCTTTCAAGATGCTATTAAAAAAACAAATTATTTTTTTATTATTGTGAAGGACCATATGATGCTTTAATAAAAAATATTCTAGGCAAATAAAATTGTTTGTAAGCATTTGTAAATTAATCTGAGCGACGTGTCTGCTGATTTAATTAAAATATGGCTATTAATGCTTACTGTATATTTAGACACTTTGTACACGTCTATACCCCGAGCACATTGTTATTGAATTGTGAAATCACACTGTACAATACACAAACTTTTTTTTTTCTTTTAAGACGTGAGTAGGCTATTTTTTAACCCGTTCGTTTACTCATGACTATATTTTGTACCGTTTTTGTTTCGGCTGGCTAATGCGCGTTTGCAGTTTTTTGTTTGTTTGTTTGTTTTCTACGGCCTCCTGGTCCGCAGGGAAATAGCCGGTCTGACTCACGGGGCTCGTCAGAAATAGTCAAACAGGCTTTTCTTGCTAACCATCGAATTTATTTTTGCAGGAAAGTACCGGAGAAAAGACAAACAATGGGATCCATTACAGATTGCAGCTTCTTTACAGCAACGGTAAGAAGGAGCGCATCATCTAAGACTCATTGAACTTTGCATAAACACATGCAAACACGTTTCCCTCAACTTTTTGCATAAAAAGGGATTTACTTCAGCGCGACAATCTGAATAAAACAAAAAGACAGCGAGACTGATAGAACGACGAGGAGGGGTGACAAAGAAATAAATAATTCATTATGTAGCTAGATCAAGCTGATTGAAATGAATATAATGTACTGAAATAATAATAATAAACTGTTATAACAATTCGTATAATTGTTCAAACAAAAGAGATTAAAATGCGCAGCAAATTCGTAGCGTTTTAACTATAAACATTAATGAAGCACAAAACGATCCCCATTAGTGCGCTTTTCCGGTTACGCGTTTTCCAGAAATGTGCTCTTCATTTTTGATGGAAGCTAATGGCCTGGCCATAATGAAAGTACACTCTTTTCTGTCTGCTAATGTGGTAAATGACAACCAGGCGTTAGAAAATGTGTTGCGCCAGGCTCTCACGTTCCTAAACCTTTTTATTTGACGTTTTGAACATATCTGTAATTGTTATTTTTGATTATGTCTATTTCACTATTTTATGAGCTGCACAATTTTTTTCTTATATGCTTTTTCTTTCTAAAAGCTATTTTTAAATTTAATTTATGTATGTGGGTCTATAAAAGTTTGAGTTTCATCCGAAGCCAATTTTTTCACAATCCTTTAACACTGTCTGGAGTCTATGTTGGGTTGGGTTGTCTAGACATTTGAAGAATCTATGTTGTATTAAAGCCATGTCATTGTGAATGATAAATATATACCTGCCGGTTTCATTTCTGATCCATATTTGTGCGTATATATCCTGCATTGTATTGTGAGTTAAAGAAGACTTCTCTCCTCTCCTCTACAGGCATCAGAACAGAACAGGACTTTTATGTACGCCTGATTGACTCCATGACCAAACAGGTAAGACGTTATTTCAAATTCCCCACAGTTCGCGGGTGAATCGTCTGGTGAGAGTCTGTGTGTGATTTGAAGTGAGAGTGAACGTGTGCATGTGTGCCGTGCACCCTGGTGAGATTGGAGTTACACACTCTAGCATGCCTCAGGGGCACGAGGATCGGTTAGTGTTTAAATATGACATACTCTCTCTGGGACATCATTTAAGATGACTGAGCGTATGCATGTATTTATGTGCATACGTGTGACAGTGAGATTGATAGCTAAAGAGAGAAAGAAAGAAAGAAAGAAAGAAAGAAAGAAAGAAAGAGACTTTCAGTTGTATTCATTTTCTGTCACAGGGGATTATCCAGTGGTGCCTTTCAATGTTTAAACAGCATACTTTAAGTGTGTATGCGCCTGACTCTCATGCAACGACTATGGATCTATCTGTGCATATTCAAATGTGTTGTGGGAACAGATGTGTGTTATGAACAAACATGTATGAAGATTGTTATAGCTTGTTGTATTAACTGTGCAGGTTGTGAGTTTGAACAATGGAGAAAAACTCATATGAGAAAACGCAGGGCAGCGAGAGTGACCTCACAATCTCATATGTGGCGCTCTTCCTTTTCCCCCTAAAACAGAAACAGCCTTTCCCCCTCTCTCATTCTCTCTTTCCCACTCGCCCCCTCACTTCCTCTCTCATGATCTCTGTCTATAAATGTTGTTTTGAAGACACTTTAGGGAAGTGTATTCAACCACGCAAATAGTTGTGAGTCAAGAAGTGTGACAATAAATTTGAGTTCAAAGTTTAGTTCATAATTATGAACGAGAGAAAAATATTTAGAATACACCTGTAATCAAATAAATATGAAAAGCTATTTTGATTAATATCTAAAATAATTGTATTTCTTATGAGCTGTTTTCTTAATAGTCATTTTGTATGACAAGTAATATGTGTGTATGTGTGACCCCAGGCAGGATGAAGTGTGTATAGATATGAGGTAATTAGCAGGCGGTGTGACAGACAGCCTGCTAACGCTCCGAACACTTAGTACATCATGTGATTTAAACATGCCAGCACACTTACCCTATTGTTCCACCCTGTTGCTACTGTTTTGCTTCATTATGTGTGTGTATGTGTGCTTATTGAGAAGTGGAGAGTGAGAGAAATACTAAAACTCATCTCAGAGTTATTTTAATTTGGTGCTTATTTTGTCTAAAAGTATAAAACATTTAGTCTTTTGCAGAATGTGTTCTTAAATTTATTATAGTTTGTATATATTTTTTAAAACAACGATAAATTAATGTAAGAATTGTTCATATTTATTTTACAATTATCAATATTTCTTCTTGATAATACATTTTTATTTTATATTTTTTTTATTTATATATATATTTTAAAAAGCAAATATTACATTTTCATTCATATACTTCTTGTCATGACCAAAAGCATTCATTTCTATTCAGAAATTCCTACTACAAAATCCCTGGATGTCACACTTGGCACAAACAATTCCGCAGCTCCCCTTTCTGTATTGTGTGATTTGTTTGTGGTTTATAATTTCCTTTGCATGAATGTTTATGTGTGAGAAGCTAGGTGCTGTTACTGATGCTAGTTCTTGCCCTCGCTCTGCTCAGCGGTTTGGCCAGCGTGTAGCGGGACAGATTTATGTGTGTGGGTGAAAGGCAGGAGCGTTGTGCTGAGGTATAGAGACTGTTCTCTGACACCCCTGAGGTAAATACAGTGGCCAGGGGAACTGGCCTCGGCTCAGCCTTTCACTGAGTGTCTCAATAAATAGCCGTTTATCTCCCCAGGGTTGTCTCCCACGTACACATTTATTACCGACTGATTTACTGGCTATTTCTGTGGCAAACGGCCCTGCCATACCTGTTAATGATGTGGTGCCACTGAGTGAGCGAGAAAGAGAGATAGTGTGTGTGAAAGAAAGTTTGGCAGCCGAGTCAACATGCTAGCTAGTATCAGATAGTAAAGCATGGTACTTTGAAATAAACTTGGTATTTACATAAAAATGTGAAAATTTTTTACCTTTAGGGATACAAAAGCATGTCAGTGTGGCAGTACTGATAAAGGAACAACTGTACATTTTTTACCCCTAAACTGTTCATAGTAGTACCTAAAGGGTACATATTGTTACACTGAGGTACAAAGTTGTCTTTTTAAGGGTATCAGTGACAAGCCCCTAAAGGTACTATTTTTGTTTCTGACAGTATGTACTTGATATTATCATGGTATCTCCAAAAAACATGGTGAATACCATGTTTTGGGGTACTGCTCAGGACTTTCAGCAACAAAAGACTGTTTCACTACATTTCCCAGAATCCCTTTCTCAAACGTACATACAGAGGTGGAAAGAGTACTAAAATATTATACTCAAGTAAAAGTACCATTACATTAATAAAATTTTACTTGAGTACACGTAACTACAAAAAGTAACTTATTTAAAATTTACTCAGAGTAAAATGCAGGGCTGCGGCCCTCCAGGAACTTTGACAGGAGTTTGACACCCCTAGGATAGGCCTATAAATCTCAAACCAGTTGTTTTTAATTAAAGCAATCAGTTATTTAAAATAATAAGACATTTAGGCTGTTACCAGGCAAATTAAATCAGTATCAACAAAATGCATCTTTTCAATGCAGAGGAAACACAGAAGCTTCATCAGAAGTGGTATTTAGATGTATTTACACACTGTTTAATGTAGGACATTAATGCATTTACAAATGCAGAAATAATTTTTTGATAGGCTATATAGGCCTAAGACATAAAATGTTGAATACTCATTTGAAATTATAAAAATAAATAAATGGCACTCTTTGTGTGATATTGATTTACTATATGAAATGATATAAATATATACATTTTCTGCCCCTATGTCTTCAATTTTGTGATCATTTATTTCTAAATGCATTTTAACAGACTGAATCACGCAGTGAAAGAACACACTCTAAATGCACGCGTGCACTAGTCTAATATACTAGACTTCACGGCACTCTGTTAGGAGTGTTTTGTTTGTTTTTTGGCAAAATACTGATAATGTCAAATCGCACATCGTTAAAACAACAATTACGATATTATTGCAGACGATATATATCGCACACCCAGCACCACTGTCTTTTTGGCTAATTTGTGCAAAACCTTTTACTAAACTGTCAAAGCTTCATTTTAACCACCAATGCAACGATGCAAGTAGCCTATTTACCTTACCTTACATGCTTGCGAAGGGTTGATGTCGAGATTTTATAAGCTGCTAGTTTGGTCTCCCTAGGCAAACACAAATATGGCCAGGGGTTCACTTCATTTCCTTCGAGTTCAACTTAAGGGGCGGTCACACTAGACTTTGAACGTGCTAAATTTTTTCGGACGCCGCTGCGAATATGGGCGGGAGCAGGATATGACATCACACGCCAAGGTTTCCCCTCAGTTATCACAACATGGATTCCGATGTGCTTGTACTGTGTCTTTTGTGACGGCGTCGAAAGCATCTGGAAAGGAGAAGGCTTTTTTAGTGCGAAATTCAGTAATTCCAATAGGAATCCACATAATCAGGATTTTTTTTTTTGAGGGTGAAAAATTTGCAGATGCAAATTTCGCAGCGTGTTCAAGTTGGTCACATGGTTTCACCGCAATGACCAACAGAACGCTGTTTGGTATGAAAGTGACATCAACAAATTATTGACAATACACAAAGGACCCGCTAAATTTTGATGAATACGAATTTTGTTGAATGCACCTTTTTTGTGTTAAGAAAAACTGGCTTTATGTCTGGCTCCTCTTTAGACTTTTCTGCTCTCATTGTCATTTGACTGCGCCGAGTTTTTCTCATCCATGTCAGCATGAAACACGGCTTAGGTTATGACAGAGTGTTAGCTGGTCTTTAAATGCCTTTCAGAAAACCCAGTCCAAAACCACTCTGCGGTGAGCAGTCAGCCTACATATGCTGAGGAGTGCTCGCAATGTGTTTAAGATTTCCCATCAAAGCCCCATAACTCTGTACAGAGAGGCTACAGAGCGCCTCTCCACTCAGCATGTGCAGGCTTTGGCAGTGTTGGGCCGGGAGGGCTGATGAGCAGGTTTATAGAGCTGTTCAACACACACTTCTCTTTAGCACTTAGCAAGGCGGTAAAGTCCAGTTGCCTGACCACACAGTTAGCTTCTGTACATGCACACAGCTATTAGAGGCAATCAAACAACTTGGGCTAGAGCTGCAAGGATCAACTTTGCGTCAAAATCAAGAAACGGTTCACGTTAAGCACATGAAAATGGACATATTCAGCACCCCTCTTATGCTCACGCTTTCAAAAAAAACACATATACGCGTTCCTGGTTTGCCTGTGGGAACGGTTGGAGCGGGTGAGGAGAGATGGAGCGGGTGTCAAACTGACAGGCCGTATCTGTGATCAATGCATGAGCTCGTGACAGATCTGATGAAGACAATGCAGTAAAAAACTCTCTCTCTCGCTCTTTATCCTTCCATCCAACTGTTTCCGTCAACAGCTGAAGCGCAGAACAAAAGCGAATCACATACACAGGCTTAATGCGCACACACACTGCGCTGACACGCTAGCGTGATGGTAACAAAGTGGGAAATGTGTTTTCATGTATTTACAGTGCATTGTTTACATGCCTCAGATGCGGCTGTCAGTTCAAGGCGGCACTGGCGGCTCTCAAACGAGATTTATGGAGCAGTTTGTGCAATATAAAATATGCATTAAAAGCAGCATCAGGGCCTAATGAAAGCTTCACACACACCTCGGTACACCGTGCCATGCATGTTTCATGCGCTCCGTGGCCCTTCTTAAGGAGAGCTTTGTTCAGAAAAGTGCTGGGCTGGAACTGGTTGGTAACTCTGAGCTGTAGCTTGCCTGTTGCTGTGTGTGTGTTTTCTAGAGCTAAGCTTCGGGCAGATTCCTAAATAAATTTGCACGGGAGAGAGGGAGGTCTCGGTCGTTCGTTCTGCTTGTGTGCATATTTTTCCTGTTAATTGCGGAATAGGGTGTGTTTACATGCCAGGAACACTTCCCCAAAGTATATGACATGCAACAAAGTGACACAAATCTCCTATATTAGATATTTCCTGTAATCAGTAGCTGTTTGGCGACTCTGATGATGTCAGATAGCGCGTGAATTGCCGCTCTGTGCCAGGCCACATAAAGGCTTAATGCTACTCATTTGCAAATATTTACACACACAAGCTTTGAGGGCCTAAAGATCCTAGTGATTAAGTCTACTCATCTACATTGAAAATGTAAAATCTGTAGCAAAGAAAAAGCATTCAAAGCTACTATATACCACAATCTTAAAGACATTTTTGTTGCAACTTGGTGATAAAAAAGTGAGGATATTTGAAACAATAGTGTTTTTTTTTTGTTGCTTTTAATTAAACCAAAGTCCCACATAGGCAAAAAAAAAAAACAGTCCTACTACACCAACAATGAAATAGAAAAATTTTTCCGATTGAATTTTTATTGATTTTATATTTTGGTTTCACGCTCTCCGAGTGTGTTTTCTTTAAATCTGAGCATAACTGAACCAAACCCACCTGAGACAAGACTGATCAGTCTAAGACAAAGTGTTTACTACACCAACAATGAAATAGAAAAATTTTTCCGATTGAATTTTTATTGATTTTATATTTTGGTTTCACGCTCTCCGAGTGTGTTTTCTTTAAATCTGAAACCAAACCAACCAAACCCACCTGAGACAAGACTGATCAGTCTAAGACAAAGTGTTTAAAATTTTTCATTTATTATTATTATTATTATTATTATTATTATTATAGCAGAATATTTTTACTGTCTGAAAAAAACATGAAATAATATTTTATTATTATTATAAAAGGCCCATTTTTACTGTCTGAGAAAAAACATGATAGAATGAATACAACATATTGTTTATAAAATTAAATACTTATATTATTGTTTTATATTATTATCTTACTGAATTATCTTGAAAATATTTACTTTTAGCATATTATTAAAATACTTAATTTATATTCAGTATTACATAAACAACATGCTGCATTTTGCCTTTGCATGACAGACGTCACGTCTGGGGCCACAGAAAAAACCCACCCGATGACGCTTCGTGTTGCGCTAGCTCGAATCCAGAGGAGGATGCACGACCATTGTTGTGCTTGCCTCTAAGGAGAAATTGATAAACTGTTTTCAGACTTTTTCCAGGCACTTATGTACTGTTCTCGGCATGGAGTTATTCCGAGTCTGTTTGCAGGGTCTTTGTGTGATAAATAGCCGGTCTTATATATGAAATGAATGTGTGGTGGTGTAGAGGACGTCTTTGTGTGGCCTGAACTGCTCTCTCTGCCTCCCGCTTCCTCTCAGAAAGCCTGCGGGGTCGAGGCTCTAGGCTCAGACAGTGATGCATGCTTGTGTGCTTTTAGAGGACCTTGACCCTCATTTCCGCAATGTGAAACCTACAAACAAATGTCCCCGATCACCTATGTCCTCTAATCACAGCAATGACAGGAAATAAAACATCAAATATGAATAAAGTTTGTTCTTTTTTTCTGGATCTGATGCTTTACTTATAAAACTTGTTTTCAAACAAGTGTTTCATGTCACATTGTGCACTTGTGAGGAAAACAGTTTCTCATTAGAACCATGAGCTGTTTTTCTGTGTCTTCAGTTGCCATGGGTGGCATGTATATGTGTGTTCAGAGAGAAAGAGAGAGTGATTCATGGCAAACGGGTTTAAGTGTGTGTGTGTGTGTGTGTGACAGAGAGCAGCCTGTTAATAGGCTGCAGTGTGTGTATGTTTTGAGTAGAGTCACTGATTCACGGCTGTGGGGGACATCTTGTGTGGAATTGGAGGATGGAAACAAAGCTGAGGTTTTTGGATGAAGTGTTAGCTGGGCAGATGGCTCGCTATGCTCCAGTCTGGCAGCCCAACTGCTTGCTGCACACATAAACATACACATGCAAATGCACAAATACATGTGTGATTGCATACACATGCATGGAGTCTAACAGATGCAGGCTTATGGCAGCTCACGCACATACATCTTTCCTAGAGGGCTATTTCACACTAGCTGGAGTACAACACTTCTTTCGAAGGACCTGTAATTAAGCAGTTTATCGGTTTGTCCTCCTCTATCTCTTTTTCAATTCACAAACATCTTTTCTCATGTGGTAATAAGGGTGCTTTGCTGTACAATAATGTTTTGTGTTGCTGTATTATTAGCCAATCTGTGAGCCCCGGATGCCTGTGGAGCGTGGGCACTGTGGCAAGGGTGGTGCGCTATGATATAATAGGACAGTAATCTGCACAGTCCAACAAACACTACAAAGTTCTTTTGATTCTCTACGTCTGCTTTTAATTAAACCAACGAGCAACAAATGATGGCCCTGAATGTTGTCAAGAGCATACAGTGCAGGATTGTACAAGATTCATAATTGAAGAATTGGCCTCTTTTCAGTTGATGGGAGTGAGTTGGAATTGAATCTATCCATCCATCCATCCATCCATATATCTATCATCTATCTATCTTTCATCTGTCTTGAAAAACTTTGCCTTTTTAGTTAAAAATGACAGCTACATGAATGTTCTTACATTCAATTTGAATCGCAATTCAGTCACACACATTTCCATTGTGAATTGTGTGCAGCTCTGATACAATTAACATCTAGCGTTAATAGTTTTTGTCGAATCTGAAACAAAGATATCTGAAGTAAAGATACTTTGCAAATCTGAAGTAAAGATAAAATCAGTTGCCAGTTGTCAGTTACCAGTGATAATGATGTATTAGATTGGATCTTAAAGTAATAATTCACTCAAACATAAAAACTCTTGTCATCATTACTCACTTTCACGTTGTTCCAAACCTGTATGACTTTTTCTTCTGTGGAACATAAACAGAGATAGACAGAATGATCACGCTGCTCTTTCCCATGCATATAGGTTCAGAAAGTACCATAAAAATAGATAATTTAAGTAACGTTTTTGTGAAGAACACACAGACGTCTTTATTCATTGATTTGCAGATGTGCACATTCAAACTTTGCTTGTCGCCATGTTTGATGTCAATGACACCAAACACCATTGGTTCTCACATAACTGAACATGATGCGCCAAGTTTAAGCTCTTATAGAGGTGGTTAGGGATCGTTTTCCATTGCAGCAGGTAAGTGGGCATTAAATTGCCCACTTTGAGCCTGGCTCAGTCAGAGACGGCCCACCCCATACAAGGAGGCTCTGTACAAGCATTCTCACGGTGCACAGGGCAGTTTTAATTCATTGATTGATTGGCTGAAATGAAAAGACATCTATGAAATTCAGAGCCCAGTGTCTGGAGTGAGAAACATGGGACCAAATGAACAGAACATTCTGATAACAGAAATTAAAACCAACCTGATCATTCCCATGCTGCATGAGATCTTTCAATGGCAGTCCTCTGCCAGATGGAAGATGGGTAACATTAACCGCCTGTAAGTGCTGCAGTGTGTGTATGGCGTGATGTCATAATGTTTTTGTTTCAGTGAAACGATACAAACAGACATTTGATTCTTTTCGTGATAGGATTTAAACACCCTGAGAGTTAGTCATGGAAATTTGTGCATGCTCAGAGCGTTTACACCACAAGGAGAAAATGTTGTTTGCCAATTTTTCTCTAACCACATTTTTCCACCTTCTCTTGTTCATCAGGCAATTATCTATGAAGGGCAAGACAAAAACCCAGAGATGTGCCGGGTCCTGTTGACGCACGAGATCATGTGCAGGTGAGAAACACACACACACACACACTGTACGCCACACTCCTTCCTTCACTATTACACAATCAAGCTCTTGAACCTTCCCTACCCAGTTCTGCCCGCTGTCTGTGAGAGCTTTACTTTGGCATCGTTTTGGTCTTGGCAAGATTGCAGACCTCTGGATCCAGAGTTAGTGTGACAGGACTGAGCTTTCTGCTCACACACACACAGCTGTGTGTAAGCCCTGTTGTAAAATTAGATGTAAGGGGGAGGATAGATTAACATTATTATAAATTTGCTATATTATTCTTTAATTTATCATACACGTCCGTCAAACCTGGTATAAACAGTTTACTTTAATTTAAGAGGGATGTAGTACATTTATATCAAGGCTCAAGTTTAGAATTACGATGCACTATTTCACAAGACACTCCCAGATTATTTTTCACCAGTCCAAATGGGATCCTGATAAACTTATGCCAGCCTGTTTCCTATCAAAGTGTTCTTTCCCAGACTCTGCCTCAGCCTTAGAAATCAAAGCTTGGCTTTGTCCAGAAAAGATGCCAGGCAGCATTTCTATTTTTGGAGGCTGATGTTTCAGTGATTGGTGGTTCTTATTTTATTTCTTGATGAAATAAATACAGAGACACAAAAATACACTTCTGTACAGTTCATTTTGTGTGCCATTCAGAATTGTAATTCCTGAATATGTACTGAATTTGAACTGAGCAATTAGGATGAAGAATTGCAATTTGAATAATACCTTTTTAACCAAACTAATTTGAACTACAAAGCAAAGTTTGTGAAGACAAACATTTTTTATAATTTTGAGGAAAGTGTAGCCTTGAAGGTTTACAGAGATAGATGGATGGATGGATGATGTACTTGATGTTCACCCAAACATGAAAACAACATGAACAACTATTTTAAAACTGTATTACTTACTTTAGTCTGCTGAACATAAATAGAGATGTTAGACATCTTAATTGATTATGCTGCTCTTTCCCATATATATCCAAAATGTACCATAAAAGTAGATAAACAATAGCTTTTTTGTTAGGAACACACAAATATTTAAGCCATTATTCATTCATTTGCAGATATGCATATTTAACTTCCTATTAAATTCACATTATTGAATTGAAAGGGAGCCAATTCTGAATTTTGCTCATCCCTGTTTGTAGTGACAGCATAAGCAATGGAGTTTTCATGAGATGAAAACTGAACAAAGACGGACCTAAAGTTCAGAGCAACCCTTGTCTCTCTCCCTTCCTGAATCTCTATCCAGGTCATCCACTTCCTGCTCTGCAAGAAAAAGAGAGCGAGAGAAAGCCATGCACCTTTAATTAAAATCAAAAGATAAATTCCTTGCACTTAAAACTGGGTTGTGGAGATGAGTCCTCATCTATATTTGGTTGAAGTGGAGAGCATTTGAACAGTTTTCTACTAAAAATATACCACTCATGCTTGGCTAATTAGGACAAGGAAAAACTCATTACTCAATAAGAATCCTCTTGTTATTCCACAGCTAATGAATGCAGCTTGCTTTTAGTTTTGACAATGAAATATGTGCAGGAGAGCCAAGGCTCTCTCTTTCTCTTTCAATCTTTCGCACCCCCTCACTACCTTTCTTACACGCACACACACGCACACATGCACACACAGCCTTCTGTTATCGCACTTTCAAAATAGTCGCTGATTTAAAGATGTGTATTGACAAACACTTAGTACCATACGTGTCTACAAAGGCTCACCACGTCAGCTTTGATCTGCTACTGTAGGATAACACAGATCACGTCTGAAGCACATATCGCTACTGGTACAGAAAGGTACCCTTAAGGTCCCACGTTTCATACCAAAGAGCTTTCCAAAAGCATGTGTTTCAAATGAGTAAACAACCCATTCTCGTCTCTATCTTCCTCCTTTTTTCTCTTCTTCATCTGTATATGGTCTTTTGATGCAGAGCCTGTGCTGAGAGAAAGGCTCAATTACCAGTCTGCAATTAGACTGCTCTCCATTAATCAGGGCTGTTAATTGCTGTACGCCTTGCCATTAGCCATATGGTGCCGCATGGGCCTGCAAGCAAGAGACAGTGACGCATTTTCCCAAACAACTTGCTCAGAGGCAAGGCTACAAACAATCGCTCAAACGCAACTCTGGGCTCTTTATGATGGAGTTCCACATCCTCATACGCACGGATTGATGAGGTTTTGTTTGGTTTGTGTGGTGCAGATGAAACATCACAAACTTGGCCAGATTATTAAAGGCTGGGTGGTCACAGTTGGAGAAATGCTGCTTTGTTTGGTTTTGGGGGCTATTTTAGACCTGCTGTCTGTAAAGGAGCTGGGCTAAGGGTAGTTCAGCTTTAATGGAATCAGTACGGGCCACATCCTGGTAATTACGTGCGGCAATTTGGATTTAATTTCTTCAAACGCAGCAGGAGGAAACGCTTGAGATTAAAGATTATGGTTTCCCTGCAGGTCCGCTGGGATGGAGCAGAACGAGCCGGAATGGGTGAAAAATCCCCCCGAAAAAAAAAAACGAAGCCAGAGCATGCATGGAGTCATTAGCATAGACTTGATGGGGGGGGTTGGAGGTTCACGGGTGGTGGTGGGCAGCCGTGTTGTGGTTCCCCATGGGTTCTGACTATTGAGTTATCGGAGTGTCAAATCCATCTGTGCCCACCCCTCGCATCCCAGAAACTTTGCTCCTGTGTGACCCACTTTTGAGAGAACATTGCTAAAGACTTGACTTCTCTCAGAGGAGTGAGAGAAAATGAGAGCAGAGAGAGACAGGAAGGTAAAAATACGACAGCAAGAATAAACTGAGACAGAAGCCCAACCACACTGTGTCCAAACTAACGATGGCACTTAGACACCAGTGTGCATGAATGAGGGGTCAAGCTCAATCCATGTTATCAAGCTGATCAGGTCTAAAGGAGCCCACTCACACACAGATCTGTTCTGCTACTATCACATGACGCCTCAAGCCCTATACTCTCTATCAATCGAGCCCCTCTACCATCTGTGCCGGGAAACCTGAACCCGCCGCCCCACCTGCTGTTTACCGCCAACCTCTATCCACCGAAGGCATCATGTATACACCTCCTTTCCATCCCTCCTGTCTTCTTTCACTTGCTCATGCTCTAGTATCCATCTTGCTCACTTGCCAGTGTTACATTATAAATATATTTAAATAAAACATTTTCTTTTGGGAACACATTTGCAGCACTTAATAAAACACACAAAGGCACCTTTCCCCCTTCTGTTCGACCTGAAATCCTTCCAGGATGTATGTCCCCGTTAAGTGCCCTCTTTAATTTTACCTCTCCTCCTGCTCTCTGCCCTCGTCTTCTCTCTCCATCACTAGATAACTGCCCTGTTATCAGCCACACTTCTAATCCTTCAGTAACCATCCCTGAGCCGGGCAGTCTGTTAACGGTAATAACTAATACACACTGTAGGTTTGCCAGCAGTAGTGTAGTGTATGTGCGTGCTTGTAACAGAGTAAGAGAGGCTTCTACCTGGCTGCTGTGTTTGTGCGGCTGGCCCATTTCTGCTCCACTGGGCTAGAACGCTTCACAGCTTTCAAAGACAGCTGCAGCCCCTAGATGCCACGTGGCATCACCTCACACGCTCACACAAACACACTGCCCATCACTTACTCTTCTCGATTGTTTCCCTACATAAAGTTTGTCTGAAATGCTTCCTCAGATCCTCCTGTTGTAGCTGTTTGTGGTCTGAACGGTTGTGTTTCGGGTCTGACTGAAGTCATGCAGCTGCGCTCGAGGTCACCGCAGAGCCCTTTAGGCTCAGGTGCGAGGGCATCGCTAATTGCCTGCGAATAAAAAAGAATTAGTAACAGTTTCCTATTAGTCACGTGTCTCTCCAAGCCGGGAAAATAGGTCATTTGAAACGAGAGGGGTGAAATATGGAAGAGTTTACTGGAACTCTCAATATTTTCTTGGCCGCATTCACATTCTGGGGTTCCCAACAAACAAGGCGCAAGATGGAACAGAATCAATTACGGCAAGCACAGACGAGAGTGCACTCCCAAATTCATCAAAAATATGATTTTGAACATCTTCCTTCCCTTGAAGTTATTTAGCTGAATAAATAAGAGCTCATTAGTGTGGCCTTGTTTCAAAGAGCTGATTAGGTTTTACAGCAGTAATTAGCAAGGCTAGCGCTAATTCCTCTGGAAGAGTAATGAAAGTGATTTCCTAATTAGGTTCCTCTCATAAGACGGCACAACAGGCCACTTCAGCGAAACCAGAGGAATGTCAGGGAAATAAAGCCAACTAACAATGCCTTATTAGATTGTTAAAAGAACAAATCTTACTCGCAGCAGTGCGAGATGTGCGCTTACGGGACCAGGTTCGAGTTCTTGGACTCATTGGGAAGCTTTTGAAAATCTGATTGGGGTCAATTGAATTACTCACGTGAAATTAAAACTGGCCCGCTAGCTAGCTTTCTTCTCAGAGGGTGTGTTTAGTTTACGTTGGATGGCTGTATCTAATCTCATTTCATGTGTAAATGTATGTGTGTCGTGATTGACTCCTCATCTTCTCCTTTTCTTCTCCTCTTTTACATTCTGAGCTCTGTTAATGCCCCAGTAGGATTATTTCAAATACTTTAATCTGCTCTCATTGACACAGACACAAAAGGCCAGTGACATCTAATAGCAACCCTTTTCACTACCTCCTGTTTCATCTCTTTCACATCCCAGAGACCCCCTCTCTCTCTCTCTCTCTCTCTCTCTCTCTCTCTCTCTCTCTCTTATTCTCTCTCTCTATTTCTTTCTCTTTTATCATTGTGTGTGTTAGGAATAATTGAAGCTCAATAAGCCATACAGTAATGAGGAAAGGTGTCGTTCTATCTCCCTGGGAACATTGCAGTTGATTTCTTCATCACCATGGATACACTTAAACACTGATAGTGATTTCGGAGTGCAGAAAGTTCAGAGTTCCCGCGCTAACCGTGGGAGTTCTGTGGCTTTGCGCTCGGTCGTGAGCCCTGACCCCACTGGAAGGCTTTATTTGTGATGTAATCTTCAACATCTGGATATCCACTTCATGAAGAAATAACACAGCAAAGGAAGGAAAACACCACGGAAAGGGTTGATGTGCCCTTTCTCTGAATGTTTAATGGAGGTCTTTTGCTCGCAACTATACTGCTAGCTAGATTTGACCTTCTAGAAGAAGAACAGGAAGTAATGTTTCACAGGAGAACCATTTTTGCTCCTGCTCTGCTAGGGGCTGCTCACAGAGGATGTGCTATTTTATTCAAAAGCAGTATGAGAATGCAATAGAACATATTTCTAAAAGTTAAACTTCTTTTAAAGTGATATAGCGTCTTACAAACACAGTGCTCATGGATTTAGATGCTGAAAAACATCCATTTAACGCTTGTTTACACAATTAAAAATAGCCCAGATAGACGCAATAACGAATCCTTTGTGAACAGCCCCTTATGGTGCATTATGAAATGCTGCCAATTTATTTGTCATCTGCAGTTTGTTTAAAATCAAAATGATTATATACACTACTGTTCAGAAGTTTGGGGTTGTAACATTTTTTTATGTTTTTAATGTTTAGTTTCTTATGCTCACCAAAGCTGCTTTTATTTGATCAAAACTACAGTAAATCATAAAAACTACAGGGAATGTATATAAATTAAATAATATTATATGATTATATAAAATTATTATTATTAGCATTTAAAATATCTGGTTTATATTTGAATATATTTTAAATTGTAATTTATTCCTGTGATAACAAAGCTGAATTGTCAGCAGCTATTACTACAGACAAGATTTTGTTTTGATGAATAGAAAATTAAAAAGATGAACATTTATTTGAAATAGAAATCTTTCGTAATGTTATAAATGCCTTTACTGTCACTTTTGATCAATTTAATGCACTCTTGCTAAATTAATAATTATTTTCTTTAATTAAAAAAATCAGTCTATCTAGTCTGCTGAGTTATAAAGGAGCAACATTTGAGCAATAAAACTGCACCTCAAGACTGGATAGTTGGGAAAGAAACAGTGACAGGGAGCAATATTATATTCTTGCAGTATGTTTGCATTAGTGGATTAGGGGGCTCTATTTCACAGAGCTGTTCTCTGAATCAGTGGCCAGAGAGTGATCCTCACAGGCTGGGGCTCCCATTGTTAACATAATCCTGTCCGGTTTGTAGACCTATTGTGTGGCAATTAAGACTGAGAGACTGTGGAGAGCTCAGCGTGAGCATCTGTGTGTGTGAGCCATGACAGTAATAGAGTGAAAGAAAGTATTTGCGGTAAACATGTTTCTGCCTTCTCTCCTAAATTAACTGGCGAGTCTTTCACTCTAAAAGAGATACACAGGAAGTGCGAGTGAAGGAACATTTGTGCGTTGGCCTTTAAAAAGCGTGCGTGACTCTCCAGGCTGGGCTGTCACAGCTGCTGAAAGGTGATGTGCTCTATGCAGTGACAATGTCTCTTCCTGGAGAGAGAGTGTGCGTGTGTGTATGCGTGTGTGTGTGCGTGCGTGCGAGTGTGCGTGTTTGTGTATAGGTGTATATGTGTGGCCTACTTAAGCCCAAACGGAGCAGGAATAATAAAAGGCCAAGCTCTGCTGTTCCGAGTTAATACAGGGTTAAAGATATGCAGCTCACTGTCAACAATCCCATCATCCGCCTGGATGATTCCCAAAGAAGAGCACGCACTCCTCTCCACTCGCCCGTGCCTGTGTGTGTGGCCCTGTGTGTGCTGTCCTTACCTGACAACTTTACCATTCTGTCTTTTCTCTCTCTATACAGAGTGCCCACTTTGCTTCTCTGTTGCACTTTTTCTCTCTCTCTCTCTCTCTCTCTCTCTCTCTCTCTCTCTCTCTCTCAAATTAAACTTACTAATTATATTTATATTATTTAAACAAAGTAATTAAAACTCCAATCAAATTACTGCTGTAAAACTGTGGCAAGTTGGTATTAGTTAGCGCTGTCATCAAAATAAGACAAAAAATTACAATTCTGAAAGTTTTATACTGTTTGAAATATGTTATGTTTGAAATAGATTCCATACACAAAGAATCTATCTCTGTAGCTTAATACAGGTACATTATCAACAAAACACATTTTTTAAGCAAATTTTATGAAAACATCCTTATAATGACTGTAAAATGCTTAATGGAACGCACAAAGATATGAATAAAATGTCCAAAATGTACATAAAAAAGCACATTAAAATGCTTGCTTGAGGTGAATATATTTATTATTCTGTAAGAATAAACACATACATACATTTACTTACTATTTATTTCTAAATGCGATGTGACTTTGCCTCAAAATTGCTTGAAAACTTGAAGTTCTTCAGATCATGATTTCTTCATGCTTTAAACTGCAAGTAATTTTTATATTTAATAAAAAAAGTCAAAATGGCTTGACCAGTGGCTACAACTTGTCCATTTACACTATTGATAAAAAGTTTGGAGTTAGTAACATTTTCTAATGTTTTTGATAGAAGTCTCTTTTACTCACTGAGGCTGCATTCATTTGATAAAAAAATATTTATTTAGTTTGATTTAATTTAATTAAAAACAGAAATATTGTAAATATTATTACAATTTAAAATTGCTGTTTCATATTTTAATATATTTTAAAATGCAATTAATATGTCTATGATGGCTGAAATTTTAGCAGCCATTACGGGTTGGAGCTGAACTCTGCAGGACTGCGGCTCTCTAGGACCGAACTTGCCTACCCCTGCTCTAGTCACATGATCCTTCAGAAATCATCCTAACATGCTGATTTAGTGCTCAGCTCAAGAAACATTTCTTGTTATTATCAATGTTGTTTTCAGATAGAAAGTTCAAAAGAACAGCATTTATTTGAAAGAAAAATATTTAATAGATTATAAATGTTTTTACTGTCACTTTTGATCGATTTAATGTGTCCTTGCTGGATAAAAATATCAATTTAATTTAAGAAAAAATTCCTTCTGACCTCAGACTTTTTTAAATTGTTGTATATTTTGTGTATTTTTTCCCCTGTAACAGACGGATTGGAGCTCTTTAACACATGTGATGGAAATTCTGCTTTATTTGCAAATTCTGTTTTTTGCATAAATGACATTCGCAATGATGGATTATTTAGTCCACGAATTCATAGGTCAGAAACACATGCAAACAAACAGCTATTCTCTCTGCTTTACTCAGTGCTCTTCTATCTCTCTGCTTGTCCAGCCTGTTTTTATTGCACAGGGCATAAGGTTGTGATCTCTGGAAAGGCTGATCGGCCCTTCAGGCTAGTGCTGGAAACCCTGGCAGTCAGAGTCTCCTCCTCTGCTCTCACAGATAAGAGCCACGTATCAGCCAGATCACTGATCCACTTCACACGCTTTAGACAGAGATCTGACCCACAGGATGACTGATTAGCCACTCAATGCTACTGACAACACTTACTGATGAGACAGAGTGTGTAAGTGTAAAACAAAGAGAAAAATGTTATTTCACTCCAAGAAAAATAACCAAACTGTCTCATTTTCACACACTACTGGTGACACAGATTAGACTGGTGTTGTTTTAGGAAGCTTGTGTGCAGGTGAGACCATGTGTTTGTGTGTGCTCATATGGAGTGTATTGTTGATGTATGCCATTTCCTCACGAGTGTGTGTGTGTTGATTGAGGAATGTCAGACAGGAAGTGCTCCTCCCGGGGAAGGTGATGTCACCACAGCCTCAGGGTGGCTTCCTGTCTAGTTCTGCAGCAACAGATGCACTCTACTTTCCCAATCGCACCCTTTTTTAGCTGCAAGCTCACATATACAACTTATTAACATTAAACCTGATGTTTTCTCAGTCTACTCTAAGCAGCCTCAGATTTCCCTGTAAAGGACATGCTGGGAAAACATCCCCTCTCTGCCTCTCTCCACTGGATGCGCTCATGCAGGGACATTGGGGTAATCCTATTAGTTCTGTCAACACACACACACACACACACACACACACACACACACACACACACACACACACATGAACACACACATACTCGAACAAATGATCAGCCACAGCCTTAAATGAAAAATAAATAATAAATAAATAAAGTGTGAACAACATCTCTGAATGTTTATTTGCTCTTGCACTTCCTTACTGAAGACAAATTATTTTCTTTATAATTTTTTTGTCTTTTTGATAACTCTAAATATTTTAATAAAAGATTAAAGATAAAAATAACTTAATTGCATAAAATATTAAATCATTTTAATGGAATTTGTATTGAATTACAGAAAGTTTATTTTTGTTACCCTTGGAAAATTGTTTGTTTTCTTGCTTTAAGCGGTTAAGAGGTTCACACTCAATTTTCATTCTAAAGTAAATTGACCTTGTTGTAATGTTTTTTAGATCTTTAAAAAGGAAAGACAGAAAAAGTCCAAATTAAGAACATGATTTTTTTGCATTAAACACATTCTATATTGGTTTCTCTCTTCCATATGGTGAGGCCAATGAAGATTTCATAGATCTATATTTAGCATTGTGTAGTGCTCAGTGGGTGCGTGGATTTGCGTGCGTGCTGCACAGAGGGAACCCCCGTGTCTGAAGTCCATTGTTGTGGTTTGTTGTGTTTGGGATGCACTTCCTGTGGTGAGAGGTCAGCAGCACGCAGCCTCGGCTGGCTGCTGAATAATTCATGCCATTGACTTTGTGTCAGCTTTCACAGGCGTGCCCAGGGATGTTTTATTCATTTATCTCGTTTAGGGACCCTGACTGCACCTGTTCCACCATTAAGCACCCCACTCATTTGCATTAGATGCTAATTTAGTTTACCGGCAGGCCTGGGTTCCCCTATTTTCATTACATTTTCTTAGAAACAAATATAATACTTTACACAGTACATAGATTTTTATATGCACCATGAATATATGTGGTGTGAGTCTTAAAAATAAGAATGAAAGAGAGAAAAGAAGAGATTTTGTAACCATTAAGCACTCATTGTACACTAATTATAGTTTATTGTAAAAAAGTGCCCCAATTACTGAAACTCATAACATTGGAAGTGTGTGAACACGAGTATGTGTGTGTGTTTAGAAGGTGTCAGAGGGAACAGACTTGCCCTGGAGCAAGTTAAGCACAGATGTGCCTTTTTATACCCCTTCTCTTAGCTCCCACCCTATTCCCTTACTCCACATGAAGATCACCTTTCTTTTAAACACACACACACTGTCATTTCCCCTATCATCCATCTGTCTCTCTCTTTTTCTCTTTGTTCTATTTTTATCACCACAATCATGTCATCTTCAGCCTATACTTTGCTATATATTCTCATTCAATTCAGGTAAAGACCATGGAAAGTATTATGTTAAATCAACGTGAAATGGCATTCGCAACCCATTTTACTTCCACACTGTGATACAAATGAAGAACGGGGGATATTATTTAAATTTTATTATTTATTTGTATTTTTTTCTATTTTATTACAGAATTATAGGATTTTGAGATTGACGAGTGCTTAGTTCTTAGCTGTTTGGCTGTTGGTTAACATTAATTAAGGTTGTGATGATTTTTTTCTTCTGTATTGTGTCATACATCCAAGTAATGGGTTATCGAAAACGGAAAAATGTAGGACAGGGATCGATCATATAATACTATAAATGTGCATTAAGAACTTAAATAGGGTCCATTTTTAAGACCTAATCACTTGTTTAAGCTCACCTCCCGTGTTGCTACCTTGAGGGTGAGATGTTTAGACCTCTCAGAGCAAATGTATTCAATGGAGGACTTTGTATGTCTGTCCAGATCAGTCTTAGTTTGTGTGAACGTGTGTGTTTCATTAGTATCATGCAGAATACCAAGTCTTTTCAGTAGGTGACACTGCTCAAATATGTTTTTTTACCACTGAACGTGCTTTTTGCTGCTGGACCCGAGTGTGTTGGTTGTTTGTGTATGTGTGTGTTCCTTACACTGTGCCTGCCTGGAAATTAATCTTGTTTGTACTGTCTGAGACTGACTACATTACGCCTTATGTCTACTCCTCTAATTGCTAGACCCTACACCAGCTCTGCCCAATAAAAATATCTATCTGAACTCTAAGCCATGCCCTGTCAATTTAATCTACATTGGGAACCATTAAAGGAACAGTTCACTCGAGAAAGAAAGTTCTGTCATCATTTACTGTACACACCCTCATGCAAGCCACTATGACTTTCTTACTTCTGTAGAACTCAATAGAGGAGGTTCGGCGTCCTGGCAGTCTCAGAACTAATGATTTTGAGCACCATAAAAGTAACTTGATGGTCCATATGACTCATGCACTATATTCCAATCCTGCTGAAGCCATACAATAGCTTGTGTGAGAATCACATCATAGCTTTTTCTTATGCTAAAACCCTCATATTTGAGGAGCGAGAGAGATAGAGAGATTATATATAATTAATATGTATATAATATTAATTATAAATTGTATCCTACAATAAAAAAAGAGTACTTTTATGTCTTTTTTTAGAGACCAGTGATGTTATAAATGGTGTTATATTGAAAAGAGTGGCGATGAAATTCTCCTAAACATTGAAGAAAGAAACAGGTTTCAAATGACATGATGGTTAGTAAATTTTTAAATAATTTAATTTTTAGGTGAACTGTCCTTTTGAACATTTGATGTTTACAGTTGTTCACTGTTTGGCAATATAGATCTTAAAAATCATTAACAGTGATTTTGGCAGTAAAGACAGGAGTTGCAGTAGCTATATAGCTCAGTAAGGTGGCCGAGAGGTCTATCACTAACACTAATCATTATCTTTCTCCATCAATATGCCATACATCAGGGTTTCGATTACCAGCCTGTACAAACACAAGTGCAGAGATGGCGAGTGCAGCCAGCTATTGGATTGTCATATCTCAAAGCACACCATCAGTACTCAACAATTTGATTGACATCCCGTATATTTGGACCTTAGGGCAGAGGATTGTGGGAACTGTAGTGTACAGTGAATATGTGTTGGAGGCCAGCAGAGTTGCTGAGTAGCGGATGATTATGCAGCCCTAAGGTGTTGATGGCTTCACTGGGCTGGCCTGGAGCTCCCTCCCTGTTGTGTTCCTGATGTTTCTTTCTTTCTCTCTCTCTTTCACCGTCTTTTTTTTCCTGGGGCCGGGCAAAACTGCCTCAGGGGACTTTGGGTAACTGTGATTGACAGCCAGATGCAGGCAGAGGTCGAAGCTGCTTTAAAACGTCAATGGGCTTTCATCTTGTAGCGGACACAAGCTCTCTTTATACACGCATGCTCGCTTTTTCTCTCTCTTTATGTGCTCAAGCACACGTACGTGCACAATCAACACGTATTATTGTGCTAATGCAATTGTAATACAATCTGTACTGAATTAGCCACTTACGGCTAGGGGTGCACAAGATCATTTCATGATTAGAGAGATTTTTTTGTACTGCTGAATGTGAAACAGTTTATACAAACATGAAATTGGATGCTGGCCAAAAAAATGTTGGTCAACCAGCATCCCAGCTAACATGGAACATTCTCATAACTTTGGCTACCGTTCTGGAAAGGTTCTCTCAAAGTTATAAACAAAAGTTCTCTAATGTTAACATAACCAAGAAAAATGTCTTTTAAACATTAAAAAAAAAAGTTTTTATAACGTATTGGAGCAAAACATTCTTATAACATTTTTTTAACCTGGGATAGTTCTTCTCATGAAGCTGGTTGACCACTGGAGACACACTGGTTAAGCTAGTTAAGAAGCCCATAACATAAACTGGAAAAAGAAAAAGGCTGACACTTTTGCTTAATTTTTGCACAATTGGGGGTTGGGAAAGAAAGTGCACAAACACACACAGACACACACATCTGTCTAGCAGAAGCTGGTGGAGGCGTCTCTCATTATTTATCTGTTTCATCCACCATGCGAAATCAGATTTCAGTGTTTTAGTGTTTGCTGAGGAAAGAGGACCGCTCAGTCTAAGAAAGATGCACCTCAGCCTCTCTGTCTCTGCGTCTGTGTCTGTCTATGCCACCCCGGTCTGGGCGTTAGCGTTGTATGAATTACAAAAGGTCTTACCTGCTGACTTACATGTTTTGGTAAGTGTAGTGCATGTTCTTGGCACATAAATGATGTAGTGCCAGAGAGCTAATGCGCATCTCTATTATTAATGTGCATATAGAAATAAAAATGCTAATCTTGTCCATATTAATCGCTTGAACGCTTTCCAGGTTGCCTTGAAGTCCTGCGTGAAGTGATGTCAGGGTCCACTTCTACACACAAGTGCTAACGTTATCATTCAGTGTTCACATACACTTAGAAACACACAATGAGAGAGAGAGAGCGAGAGCGAGCTGTGGCCCCTGGCAGGGTAAATGGATGGCTCAGGTTACAGCTCTGTGAGTGCTGGATGAAGAGAAAGAGAGAGAGAGCGAAAGGGCTGTGAAGGATATTCTGAATCGGGTCAGAGAATGAAAAATAGCTGGACATGTTAGTTCATCTCTGGGTGCATTCAGAGCTGGTTTCTCACCTTCCCTTAGAACTCACCTGACCTCCTGTCTGTGGCATCTCTTTTTAGGGATACACTGTGGAAGAGTTTGGAGGAGTGTGTCCTTTTTATATGTGCTTTTCAAAAGCACACAACCAAGGTTTATTTCAAAACCTAGTGAGCTGCCTGTGTATATATAATTTTCATGGCAGACTGGTGGTTCCAAAAATGCAATTTATGCAATTATGCTCCTTCCAAGTCACTTCATTTTGCACAAATTGTAAAACAGCATCGTATGTAACTTTTGTGGAGAGGACAGTTCCAGAATGCATTGTGTGATGAGCTCAATGAACAAATAAATACCATATATATATATATATAAATGTCAGAAAGCCGGTTCTGTAATCAGCGGTAAATCTCCATCACGTGCGTGCTTTCACATTGAGCAGCATTAACTACACAGAGCCGTTGTTCACTGACGAGTGCGTTAAATGCGCGTTAAATATCGCATGCGATTTATCGTGCAGCCCTAATTGAAAGCCTGTTTTTGCCTTCTGTAAATAAAACATTTAATTGTGAAAAGTTCCATATAAGAAATAAAGTCACGATGACATTTAAAGTCAGAAATAACATTTGTCAGTAGAAAAATCTGGCTTCCATATAAAAAGTATTCCTAAAAATATATTAATAAATTCAAAATATAAATAATAAAAATGCATGTTTAAAATTACATTTAAAAAATGAAATAAATAATGACTACTTTATTCAAAATGTGTATTCTATTTATGCATTCCAAATCAATCACTCATGCAATCATAGAAGTCAGCTGCCTAAGTATTGTAAGCAGTAGGCTTTAGAGTACCTCACTAGGTTTTGAAACACAGCTGTAGAAACCCTGTTGCTCTCTCTCTTTCTCTTCAGCCAAGTGAAAATCCACTGTCTCTCTCTTGTTCTTTCTTTATGAAGCCTAAATCTGACTGCCTGCCTGCTCGTGTTTCTGTTTGCTCTTGTTCAGATGTTTGTGAAGGGGATGTGAGAGCCACACTGACCCAAATTATAAATAAAAATAAAATAAAAATGAGATATGTGATATTATAGTATAAATACAACGTTCAAACGTTTGGGGTCAGTTTATTTTTTTTTGGTTTTGAAAGAAATGAGTACTTTTATTCAACAAGGATGCATAATTGATCAAATGTTAAAAAACAATTAGAAAATTCAGAAGTAAAGAAAGTATATAACTATAAATGAATTCAATATATAAGATATAATAAATTAATATTGAAAGTAGGGCTGCACGATAAATCGCATGCGATATTTAACGCGCATCTTGTCAGAAAGCCGGTTCTGTAATCAGCGGTAAATCTCCATCACGTGCGTGCTTTCACATTGAGCAGCATTAACTACACAGAGCCGTTGTTCACTGACGAGCTGCGCCAAACCACGTTCATATTCGCGCGAGTTTTTGCGCAGCTCGTCAGTGAACAACGGATCTGTGTAGTTAATGCTGCTCAATGTG
>NW_015659401.1:1336200-1338689 GCF_001515625.1 Sinocyclocheilus rhinocerous | reverse complement strand
ACCCTGTTGCTCTCTCTCTTTCTCTTCAGCCAAGTGAAAATCCACTGTCTCTCTCTTGTTCTTTCTTTATGAAGCCTAAATCTGACTGCCTGCCTGCTCGTGTTTCTGTTTGCTCTTGTTCAGATGTTTGTGAAGGGGATGTGAGAGCCACACTGACCCAAATTAATTATGTCCCAGTTCTCCAGAGGCAGTGCGTCAACTATTTAGGGCATTCTGTGCAGGAGATTTTAGACCTAAGAGAAAGGGTGAGAGAGAGTGAGAAACACAGTGGAAAGGAGAGAAAATATGCTCCCTCTTTACTAGGTGCAAATTAGGATGCCTCCACCTCATATGAAAACACATCATGGCCAGATTTACACACAGGTAATTTTGAGGTAAGCTCAGATTACATGATACAGCACAGCTGTCAGTCACAAATGTTTAAGAATTATAGGGAGTGTTGTTTTTTTTAGGATGGTCGTGTCTGTGCATTTGATACTTCCCAGTGTGCACTGCACAGGAAGTGGACTACAGCCTCCCACTATGGTCTGCATTGTTGTTTTAGCACTCCCCTCCACCCTGAGCCCTGACAGCACGGCACCAGTGCCCAAAAACAACAAACATGTCCGGTACACTTCAATTTGCACATATATCACGCTATTGTCAGGAAAGACTATTCACATTCATTAATTGCTCCAAGTCAGTTAGAGGATGGCAGACTTTAATCCAGCCTTAAGAGCCTCATTCTCTCTCTTTGTCTAACCTTCACCTAGACTCTCTCCATCACCAGTGTTACTATAGCTGTCATATTCAGCTTACAGTCAGTGCATTTAAACTTTTTGAGTCGATAAGACATTGTTTTTGTAAGAAGTCTCTTATGCTCACCAAGGCTGCATTTATTTGATCAAAAATACAGTAAAAACAGTAATATGGTGAAATGCTATTATAATTTAAAATAACCATTTTCTACGTGAATATATTTTAAAATGTAATTTATTCTTGAGATAGAAAAGCTGAATTTTCAGCAGCCATTACTCCAGTCTTCAGTGTCACAAGAAATGTTTATACTGTCTATTCTAATTCTCATTCTTGCTGATTTGCTGCTTAAATAAGCATTTCTGGAAAGTGGAAATTCTGTCATCATGTACTGTACTCATCCTTATGTCACTCGAACAATGATTTCTTGTTTCTGTGGAGCACAAAACTGGTATTTAGCAGAATGGCTTCTCTTTTCCATACAATGACATAATGTGATGTCAAACTCATGAAGGGACAAAAACATACCATAAATATGGTCGATGGCACTTATTAAGCCTTCTACAGCCATATAATAGCTTTGTGAGAGAAACAAATGAAAAACCAATGTCAATATACATTGGTTAGATGGCAGAATGATAATTTTTGGGTGAATTGTTTCAAAGATGAGGTATAAAGACTTGGCTTTAGAACCCACAGAGGGCTAATCTGGCACTTATTACTGTTTGTTGTTTGGCTCTAGTGGGAAAAAAAGCTGAACAGCTGGCATGTATCCCACCCAATTACCTCATTCTTCTGTTCTGACAGGTTGAGTTTTATCTCCTGAGCAGATTACACGTTGCATGTTTACTGTATGTGACTGAGAGAAAGATGATGCCACTGAAAACAGATAAAAACAGCTAAATTAATGCATAGAGTTTAGAGGAAGGCAGTGATACAAAGCACAGTACCAGCACTTACATAACTTCCTGTCTCTCGTGTCCTGATTTCTGCTGTATCTTTGTATTTGTTTTTGAACAGACAATCATTCCCAGCACCTCCCGCTTCTCTCTGTGCCTTTTCCTTTCTCTTTTTCTCTGTCCATGAGGTGAAATGGAATGATGCAATTTTCTAATTCAGTCAAATAAAGCTCTCCTTTTGTCAGCTGTCAGATGCTGGGCTTACAGAGGTCAGAGGTCGCAATGCTGCTCTTAGGAGAGCGCTCATCGATTAGCCGTCAAACCACTGCCGCCTCGTCTATTCTGAGTGGGAGCGATGGAGGGATGCTGAGCTCCATTTCCATAATTGCTCAGCGCCTTAAGTGCTGGTACCTTTAGAACAGAGAAGGTTGGAGGAAAAAACAGATGCAGAAATTATAAGGCAAATACCGTTATTGAATATCAGTGTATGTACGAACGGGCCGATATTGATCTGTAATTGAGCAGGAATAATTCTTCCAGGCATTAAAGCTTCACCCCTGTAGCATGGCTGCCCTTTTTCAACAGGCTTTCATTGTGAGAAATGGAGCTTAATATCTGCAGTGTAGCTTAGCTTTATTATCTCATTCTTCTATCAGTGTGGCACGGTTATATATATATATATATATATATATATATAATTTATAATTTTTTTAAATGTAATAAACAAACAAACAAACAAATAAATAATATATGATTTTTAATACTTATCCAGTAATTCCAACTAGAGGTCGACCGATAATGGGTTTTTCACTGGCCGATGCCGATGCCGATATTTAGAAATCAGGGCAGCCGATG
>NW_015659401.1:1335563-1336115 GCF_001515625.1 Sinocyclocheilus rhinocerous | reverse complement strand
ATGTTTGCTGACAGACACCAGTGTTTCCCACAGACTTGCAAATGCAAATTAATTCTCCGCCAGCAGGAGGCGTGGTTGGAGCGGAGATATAGCGATTTCCCCGGTAACGGCTTTAATCAAATATGCACTGCGCTCACAAATGCTACTTTATCAGGCATTACAGGAAAGACTGTGAGAAATGGAGCTTAATATCTGCAGTGTAGCTTAGCTTTATTATCTCATTCTTCTATCAGTGTGGCACGGTGTCGTTTCAGGATAGTGACAGTGTTACCAAATCAAACTTTCTCTTGCTTTAGTCTTAAAATATTTGCTCTGCAGACAGGAAATGAATTCACACCAATTCCAATTCATCACCAAATGTGAAACGGAAGGATCTGACAATGAAAAACCATATTGATAGAGTTCTAATTTGAATACTGAGGGAGACATGTCCCTCTCAATGTCTCAAATTAGATTTTCATAGATTTTTAAAAATATTTTATTTTATGTTATTTTATAGATTTTAAAATAACCTAATTTATATATATATATATATATATATATATATATATA